>NC_066582.1:492226039-492378539 GCF_024323335.1 Lathyrus oleraceus | reverse complement strand
TGACATAGCATGGATGACTAGATTATTTTCCTGCGAATTTTATTTTTAGGAACTAAAACCAACACAAAAATGAGATATAGGAACTCAAAAAAAAAATTACATAGACTAAAATAAAAAAGTCCTTAACTTACATTGACCAAAGTGAGATAGCGAGTTTTTTACTTTTAGGGATTTTACTACGGATTTTACTTTTAATCACATAGCATCTCTCAAATTTTTATTTTCATTTGGTTGATGATATGCACACTGATATGAATTGGTATATGCATACTGATAGATACTAAATATGCACACTAATATGGGCTGAATATGAACTGGTTTATGCACACTGAAATGCGCACAAATATGAATTGAATATGTCCCGAATACGCACCCTAATATGGATTAAATATGTACACTATCATGGACTGAATATGAACTGGTATATGCACACTGATATGCATACTCATATGGTAATGAAGATGGCTTACGTGTGTGATGAAGATGGTAAATATGTGTTGCATTAGAATTATTATAGGCATATTCCCACATTGTTTTGATTATACTTCTATTTAGTGTTTATATAGTTTATTCAAACCATTTCTATTGACTACTTTGAATCGAAGAGAAGTTAGAAACAATTGGGCTTTAAGTTCACATAATTATCTTTTAAAACTTATATTACTCCCTCTGTCTCATAAAAAATGTAATATTTGAACAATTCACAGTTTTTAAGGAAATGATTGGATGTGTTGATTTTGATGATAAAACTAATACGATTTACTAGAATACCCCTATTACTTGTAGTTAAAATAGTGGTTGGATTAAATGAAAGTCAATAAATAGGGGTACAATAGTGGAAAAATAATAATAAATATTGCATTAATAGTATAAAAGGACAATTATTTTGAGACAGAAAAAAAGTGCAAATGAGACACTTTTATAAGACAGAGGGAGTAATAAATAAATAATCTAGTCATCAATATCCTGTCACTAAAAGTAAAAAAATTATTCCAATCATCATCGTATGTAAAATTGAAGGGGACTACAAAAATCCAAATGCCATCAAAATTTAGGGAACAGCATAACTGATTTTGTAATAGGATGGTCAATAGTTTAAAATGCCACATCTATGAGGACCAAAAGTGCATTTAATCCTTATTAATATTATTGTCTATTAAAAATAATTATATAATTATAATACTTTTTATATAGGTAATAAAACATTCTTTAATTTTTTTAATATACTTTTATTACAACTTTCCGTTCATAATTTCTATCAAGAATTATGACAAAATATAATTGAATTAAAATAGGGTTACACTCTATAATTTAGAGAAACAAAGTACAATAGGTGTAAAATAGTCTTTATTGTCTTGGTTTCAAAGATCCTATAAAGAAGTTTCTGAATTACATTGCCACATATAACACATTATTCAAGAAAGACAAGGGACATTTGGAATAGTATCTCTAACAGTTCCATGAGCATTTCTACAACTAACAGAATCACTTTTTTCATTCTCAGCAGGTACAATGCTGTTTTGATCCAAAAGAATATCAAAACAACCGGATGAAGAACAATCCAAACTAATAGCCACTTTACCAACATAAGTCCCCTTAAATCCTCGAAATGTCACAGAACTCACCAACACAGATGATGTTTCCTGATAATTACAATAAAATGAAATTAAAAACATAGATTACTTTTGGTATTAATTAGTATATTATGTATATAAAATTAGTAAATAATAAAACACATTGTTAAAATTACAAGATAAAATAATATGCGTGAAATATGTACCTCCAGATAATCATGATATGCCTGATTTATGATTATTGGGTTCTTAACATTTTGAAGGGTGATTTGTTCATACGTAATATATTTTGCATAACCTGATCCACCCTGTAAGAAAATACAATGAAGGTGTTAAATATATATACTAAATTATTATTAAATTTTCTTTTTCTTTTAATTTAGTCTCTGTAAAAAAGGTTATTTATTTATATTTCTATAATTTTTAAAACAAAAGACACAAACTGAATCAAATTTTTGTGCTAAAAAAATAAAATAAAATTTTAGTATTGACAAAATTTCTTATGTTTATATTTTTATATCATATAAATATCTTTTTTAACTTTAAATATTATACTCACTGAAAATGTCTTGATTCTTGCTCCATTGCTAGTTTCTCTAAAGGTGCAATTTTGTACATAAACATTAGAAACTTTATCATTAGCTCCATTTTTACCAAGGCTACCAACACTGATGAATTCATAAAATACATAACATATATTAGTGAAAATATGAATACATGAACAATATAAAAAGTAAGCATACAAAACTGAATTTGGAGATGTTAAGAATCCAAACTCTAACTACTAATACATCATATTAACGATTAACATTTTGTTTATTAAAATAGAATATTAATATTAAATATGAAAAAAAAATTAAAAAATTTACTTCTGGTCAAATATGCATATCAAAGTTGAACTTTAAAAAAAAACTTTTATAAACCTTATTCCATGACCGGGTCCACAAATAAGCCTTGTAACATTGATGAAAGAGGAGCCACCATTGATAGCAATACAATCATCACCTGTTTAATGAAAGAAAGTTTATAAAAAAGTTACATATATATCACAGACAAAAAAACCCAATAATTTTAACGATAATGATGGTTTATATTAAAATTATTTTTCAGAATTTATATATTGATTCTAATATTTAATTAATTATTTATATTTTTTATAACAAAATATGTTTGAATTTTTATTTTCGAAATAACATAATCCTTTTGTTAGACATACTAAAAGAATAAAATAGTATAATATAATAGTATATAAACTTTAATTACCGGATTTTATGTGGGAATCTTGTATCAAAACATTAGTGGAATCAGAAATGTCAAATCCATCAGTGTTAGGACTTGAAGCAGGTGCATTAATTGCTATATTAGAGAATGTTGTGCCCTTGCACGCATTAATAGATACATGAGATCGTGGACTATTACTGATGCTCAAATCACTAACAGTAAGATTTTCGCATTGATGAAAATGGAACACCTGAAACATCAGAAATATTATATAATGTCATAATAAAATTACAATCAAATTCAAAATATTAATTTATAGCTCAGTTACTTAAGATAAAAAATTACATAAAAATTGGATAAAAATTAAAGTATAACTATTGATTTCCTTAAGAAATTAATTAATTTATACCCCTGGTCGATCACAATCTGAACAACCCCACCAAGTAGAACCACTTCCATCGATTACTCCTTGACTATTGCCTTCAACTGTGAGTCCATTTAAATTTTCAACGACAATCCAATATGGTCCAGCTTCCCACTCATCTTTAGAAGGTGCAACTATTTTTCCTTCAAACTGCAATTTAATATAGAAAAAATAAATATGATTTATTTAATTATTTTACACAGCTCCTAAATATTTTTATTACATATGTACATTTTTTTAAAGATTCATACTAGTATAATTAATATTATATACCTTAATGAGAATTTCAGAATTGCAGGGACCGCTAAAATCTATTTTCTTCACCAAGAATGATTTTTCAGATGGTATAACTAATGTTGACATTCCTTCTGCTTTACATGCACTACTCCATGCACTTGAAAATGCCTACAATTCAATATATAAATATAACAAATAATAAATATTGCTAAGGTCATTCAATTATTATAAAATGATATGAAATAAATATAAATTAAAATTATGTAGATAAAACATAAAAACATATACTTTTGTATCATCAGATTTGCCATCACCAGTTGCACCATATTGCATCACATTATAAGTAGTACCATATGTGGTTCCAACATGGAACCTTATACACAGACAAGGTGAAATAAAAGAGAGAATTAAAACATAAACAATGAATCCTTGCATGTTGACTAGAGTGAAATGAAACAATTGATAATAATTAAGTTTTACTATGATGATTTGTGATGGAAGTATAGTTCTGGCAGTTTGGAGGTTAAATAGAAAATTACATGCACGCAACTCTTTTATTTTAATATATAAATACTAATTTAAATATTAAAAAAATGGAAAACAGGTATTTTTAAAATCAAAATAAAATAAAATGGAAAAAGTTATTTTTATGAAAGGAATAGGTTATTTTTATAAATGGAATCATATTTACTTTTTTATAAATAATATTTTGTTTACTTCGATTACTATGGTAGCCTTAACCGTATTCATAAAATGAAAAAAAAATAGTATACTTTTAATTTTTTAATACAATTTCTTAGGTATTTTTTATATTAGGAAGAAAAACATATTCTCCTGAATTATGGATTTTGTGTTATATAGAAAAATAATGTTTTTAAGTCGGGTAGATTTGTGTGTAAAAAAAAAGTCAGGTAGATTTGTGGTATGAAGGAAAATAAATCTCTAATTCACTCCTTTTTAAAATTTCAGAATTCAATTCACTTATCCTTTGTTTGTTAATTTTTTTTTACTTTTATAAAATTGTCATATTAACCTGTATTTAAAAAAATATATAGAATTGATATCTAAATATAACCTAAACAGAACAAAATTAAAATAAATTTGCTACCACAAATTTATGTTTTGCTGATGACTTGTTTCTTTTTGTGAGAGGTGATGTGGAATCTGTCAAGTTTATGATGAACAAGTTCGGGGGCTTCTTAGTTGCAACTGACCTTAAAGCTAGCATTCCTAATTGTAAAATGTACTATGGTGGGTTGGACAAAGCGACTTAGATGCTAATTCATGAAGAGACTGATTTTGATACACGTAGCATGCCTTTTAAATACCTTGGAATCGTCTGACTAGTAGAAAACTCTCAATTATTATGTGCCAACCTTTAATAGATAAAATATCAGAGAGGCTGAATCATTGAAGCACTAGACTTCTCTTTTATCCTGGCTGATTGCAATTGGTGAAAAGTGTGTCAGTTGCATTTGTCAATTATTGGATGCGAATTTTTCCTCTTCCCAAGAAAGTGATAAATCATATTGAGAGTATTTGCAAAAAAAAATCTCTAGACAAGTAAAGATATCCCGTTGAAGAAAGTTCCTAATTCTTGCTATCACATTTGTGATCCGATTTCTGTTGGTGGTAGATGTCTTATTGCTCTCTCCAATTGGAACAAAGTTATTATTGAGAAATTATTGTGTAATGTGTGTGCCAAAGAAGACAAATTATGGATTTGTGGATACACTTATATTACATCAAAAGTAGAGATGTGACAACCTTTCAACCCGCCATGCATAGCTCTTGGATTCTTAAAGTCGTTTTAAAGCACAAAGAAGCTCTTATGCAGTCGGACACTTGGGGGATTTTCAAGCTTTAGGCAAATATGTGACTCGTGACATGTACAATATGCTGCATGGTGTTAAATCCAAAGTGTTTTGGAGAAAAAAATTATTTGAAAACATTGCTAAACCTAGAACTGCTTTTACTTTATGGATGGTTGGCCTGTTAAATGAGATTACCAACCAAAGGTAAATTGAGTAAATTCGAGACTGTAACGAATAATAGGTGCGTGTATTGTATGGATCGTGAGATTTGTAACCACCTATTTTTTGAGTGTGTAGAAACTAAAAGTGTTTGGAGCGAAGTCCTTCCATGGATGAATTGCAATCATGTTCCTCAAAGATGGGATACTAAGTTGCATTGGTGCAATGTCAATTAAAAAGGCAACGGAAACAAAGCTAAACTGTTGAGGTTTGCTTTAGCTGAAACTATTTACTTGATTTGGATTATTAGAAACCAAGCTATTTTCCAAAATCGAAATACAAATGAGCTCCGGAGCACGGAGATCATTCAAAATGTGCTTTGGCATACGGAGACCAAACGAAAGTTAGCTAGATTTTGTAAGAGAAATGTAACTTGATTTACTAGGTTGAGTTGTTTCTTTCTTGTCTGTTAGTAAAGCCTGAATCGTTGGACCAACTTGTGTTTTATCTGATATTTTTGGAATAAAATTATTATTTACTCCAAAAAAAATGATATTGCATATTTTCTTTTTACAACAAAATATAAACATAGACAAATGATTAACCAACTAAAAAACCAAAGTGAAAATTCTTGAATAGACGTTCTAAAGTGTTCATCCGTGATTGAAATTCATTCGTTAAATTCATATAATTCGAATGACATGTGTAAACAATTAGGATAACACAATAACAACAATATTATTACTATTTCAATAACAACAACGTTATTAATCTTTTAATAACAACAATATTAATTATTTAATCTCAATATATATACATTACTAAGTCATATAAAATACTTACATATTAGTTTTCTCATACCCCTTCTTTATGATCATAACGAAAAAACATGCACAACATCTAGATCATTTTCTTCATATGAGATACGCATGTGTGTTGCAAAAGAAGGGGTCTCAATATTGATTTTCACCGGTATCATGAATATTTTTTTCTTTGTAGAACAATTGACCATTATTGTTTCTTTTGAATTGGCTGTTGATCAGTGCATTTTGATGCACATTCTTCTACTATTCTACTTAGGCAACTCTATAATTTATTCTATCATTTTTACTATTTTAGTATGTTTTTATATTTAAGTTTATTTTTGGCTTTATTTTATTTTTGTATTTTATTTTCAACATAAACAGTTATTTGATACCTTGTCACTATGTAGATCATAGCTTGAGCTATAAAAGTCAGACCGATGCGTTCTAATATGTGTTGGAAAGACAAGAGAAATAACTACAAGTTTCACGTTAAAGTCAAAAGCATATTAGGAATGAAGAATGGTTGAATAATTCGTTGAAGTTTCATACTTAATTAAAATAGTTAGTTTGGGCCGGTTTTTGTAGTTTTCGGGTGGGATCCCATAAGGGTCCGAATTTCCCTTTTATTATATTAGGTGTTTCACTACTACATGAATCATATTCTGAATTTTGACGACACAATATTTCTTAGAAGATTTCATGGAGAACTAAAGTTCACAAGGTTGATCTGTTGATACTTTAAGGTTTCTTAATTTTCAATCAAATGTCTTTTCCCTTTCAATATTTTGTTATATGCCTTGTATGCTTAATTAAAATTCTATAGAATATGTGTTGATTAATTTTGATTGATATATGTTCCATAATCGTATTTGCTTAATTCGTGTGTGCTTAACCCATTTGCTTAATTCAGAAATCAGGAACGCATATCATATATTAGTATCAATGCGCTTGTTATTGTTACTGTAATCGAAAAGAGATTAGAATCCGCTTAGGGCATGAAAATTATATTAACCACTGATAAGTTAGGAAACCAAGTCAGTAGATCATCTTATTTTATAAATATTTTTCAAAATCACTTTTTATAATTACCTTTTATAACCCCTTATTCTAAATCGAATTGAAACCCCTTATTTTATTTTCTTATTTTGTTAATGTATCAAGAGTCCCTGCAATACGATACTCGAGTGTCGCTTCCCTAAACTATAGTTCTTAGTTACTCGTTTTTGACTCGTGTGCAACAGCGGATAAAATTGGCGTCATTGCTGGGGACTCTTGTAGATCTTAACAATTATTAGAGTCATAGGTGTTGTGTTTCAGCATTCTTGCTCCAACGTTCTTGAGTTCTGGCATTTTCATGTTTTTGCATAAAAAACTGTTTTTTTAAGAAAATCGTCTCAGATTATTCCGATTCTTTGTCGATTCATTAGGAAAAAATCAAGGTAACAACCATTGAAGAAGCTCAAGACTTAAGCACCTTAAAGGTGGATGAACTCATTGTCTCTCTACGAATCTTTGAAGTTTCTATAAATGGAAGATTAGAAAAGAAGAGAAAATGTGTGACCTTTGTATCCAACACTCAAGAGAATGAAGATCAAAGTGAGGAGAATACTGAAGAAAACTTTTTTGATGCTATAGCATTTGTTGGAAGAAAGTTCAACAAAGCCTTAAGAAGGTTGGACAAAAGATGGAGGACAAATGTGTCAGACGAGATGTCTGATATCATTCCTCAGATCAAGAGCAAATATGAGGACAAACCCAAAGGAGACAAATGCTTTGAATGTGAGGGATTTGGTCAATATCGAAACTGAATTCCCTACCTTTTTAAGAAAAAAAAGGACTCATTTTCTTGGTATGCTTATGATGATGAAAGTGAAGAAGAAACTGATGACATAATGATGTCATTCATTGGAAAGCATGAACATGAAAGGGAGTCTACTAATGACAATTTGACTGAAGAAGAGTTAGTAGACACATATGAACTTATTAACACAAAATGGGAGGAAGCTTGTATGATTGTTGAGCAATAGAACTCAACCATATGTGTACTCCATAAATAAAAGGAGAAGTTAACCTCTATCATCACATGTCTGGAAGAAGAAGCTACTTGGCTGAATTCTAAGATTGAACATATGACAAAATATGTAACTATGTTAAATAGTGGTTCATATATGTTAGATGAAATCTTGGATATTAGAGAAAAGAAGGTTATTGTGATTAACTTCAAAAAGAAAGTCAAAACTCTCCCAATAAGACTCTGGTTCCAGAAGAGAAAAGAAAGTTCCTGGTGAAGGACCACATGCTCCAGCGCCGTGCTCAACATGTGTACCCTCACATTAGAGAAAACAAATTTTCATATGTAAGTGTCATACCCCAAAATTTGTCCTCCCTTTTTCATTTTTCATCTGACTTTTGGTTTGTGATTCACCCGCACTCATTCATGTCAAAAGAATTCATATCATCCGTTGTATCAACATACATCATATATTCAAGGTTTGTGATTATTTATATCTAACAATAGCCTAAGGTTTTCCCAAGGTTCAAGCCCTAGGGACTTTGGTGGTGCATTCAATTTGGAATCAAGTCATGAAACCCTAATTCTTGGTGCTTGAGACCTTGGTTTATCGAGGTTGCATCATGGTATTCAATTATGCATAAAACCTTGGTTCTTGATCTTTGGTACTCATAGATCATATGGTTTGCATTATAATTTTGGACTTGATCATGAAACCCTAATCTTAGGGACCATTTGATTGGGAATTAATTGTGGAGCCTACTTATTGTTTTGGGATCATTAATTAGGTAGTTTACATCTTGATCTTTGATTAAGTATGAAACCCTAATAATGGAGGCTTGACATTTATGGACAATGTCTTTTGTATATTGATCTTATGATTGGTTATGAAACCCTAATTCATGGGAATGTGACAATTGGTCACTTTGGTATTCATCATGCTATTATTCTTTGGAATCATTCATCAAGTTTGATCATTTGTTGACCATTGGATTTACATGTTTACTTGTTTGGTGATTCATTTGGTCCAAGGTTTTTCCGTTCTCGTTTCATTCAAGTTTCATGTTTCATTCAAATTTGATGTTTCATTTCAAGTTTCATGGTTCATTAAAAGTCTATTAATTCAAGGAGATTCATTTGAATTTTGGAGGAAATTTTCAATTTGAAAAGTAAAACATGTTTCATTGAATCAAAAGGTCTAGTTTCATCCAAAAGTCTTCATTTCATTCATACAATGCCAATTTACAAGATCCGTACAAAATTACAACAACAAAAAATATGACTTTGGCCTACAGTTGGCTTTGGTCAAATGTTGACTTTTTGCTCAACCAGTTGACCAAAGTCAACTAACCTAATCCTTATACCTAATTTTGATTTTCACTTTGTTTCTTCATGTTTTCATATTCTCTTATGGCTTTATGACCAAGCTTACTTCATGTGCAAGCAAACCATGTTTCTTCAAGCCATTGCCCATGGACCTTCATGATGGTCCCATGCCAAGCATTCTTGAGTCATAACCAAAACTTCAAACCAAATCAGCCTTTCAAATCACCAATGACCTGCACTCAATGCATCAAAGTATCAATAAATCAATGTAAGAACAATTTGTTCTTTTTCGTGTGTAAGAACAATTACAAGCTTCAATGTAAGAACAATTATAAGCTTCAATTCAAAATTTTATGTCTGAAAAATGAAGTATTTGAAAAAGTATTTAGAAAAGAACTTATAGATATGTTCTTTGTATGCCACTTGGAATAACTACATCTCAAATTAATAGATCTACAAGATTGACATCTTCTTTTTAAGCAAATAAAATAATAAAAGAAATGCAAGAAGCAATTGTTACACTTAAATAAAAGAATTCAAAAAATGATGAGCTTATGGAAGAAATCACATTATTAAAGCAAATGGACAATTTTAGGAAGGAGGAAATTGCACTCTTAATGCAAATGAAAAACTCTAGTAGAAGACATGTATATTATGTTTTATGCATCTAATCTTAGTGTCTTTTTATATAGTGTAAAAATCATGCTTAAATATTTAAAGAAAATGAGTAAGTTTTAAGGATAATGCTAACATGTGCCTAAAGGAGCAAGTTGAGAGTTAAATGCAGAAATGTTTTCTTGAAAAATTCATTACTTTTTTCAAGATAAACATTTTTATTTATGAGTTTCATAGCATGTGTCATTAAGGCATAAATTAGCATTACCCTTATTTTAATGAGTATATTATTTTAATACATATTTTTTTTCAGGGATCATACTTAGAATCATTTAGAGATGATAGACATTCTCCCCGAGTCTAGCTACCGAATTAGATATAATGGAACATTACGAATGACTAATTAGACTTTGCTATAAACCAATTAGAGTGTGAACTTTCTTATGTATTATATGATATTATGACTATGGAACTTGCCTTTTTTCTTGGCATTATGATGCTTATTATAAGATTAGAATTTGATATGTTTTCGTATTATTGCATTATATGACATTATGACTATGGAACTTGCACTTTTCTTGGTGTTATGATACTTATTTGATAGTAGATTTATGTCAATTTATCATTGTTTAAAAAAATAAAGAGTGAAGATCTATTTTTGTCCTTCACAAAAACTACGCAACCCAAATTGATCCCGAGATAATAAAGATCTCTATTTAATCTGTTACAAAATTAAACCGGATTATATTACTCTATAAGTTAATATTTTTCTCAAACCGTTTTTTTTCTTTCTATTTTTAAACGTGATTGAACTACCATCTGTATTATTTATTACTGTGTGTATTATTCATTCCACGTAATATTCATTTTCTTTTTCAATTATTTTAATCTTAACAATATCAAAATTACTATAAAAAATTCAAAATTATGGCCCCTTAGTTACTAAAGGTGATGATGTTCTACCACTAGAGACAATATGCTTTTGCTTGAAGGCTGAACAAATTAAATACTTATTAATACATTATTTTACTATTTTTGAATTACTAATAATACTTCAAATATTTTGATAATAATTCTTCGAATAAAATTCACAATCACTAGAATCACATATAGATATTATTCAAACACATTTAATTCACAAATCACAAACAATTCATATTTTTTAGTTCAAATTTGTTGGAGGAGTTTTTCACTAGGGAGCATTGAACATTGTGAGACTTCTTCTTTTTAGAGCAACACCTTATGAGAGACACACCACATATTCACCCAAAATCTTAAGATTATAGGTAAATGGATTCTCTCACTTATAAATACTCAAGTCTCAATATTTCCAACAATATGAGACTATTACCCACACTACTCACATTTGATACATTCTCAACAAAATTAACTCAAATTTTTTAATCACAAATGTATTTAAAACGAAATATTTATTAAAAGAATAAAGTGATTAATTTATTTTATTAATATTTAACGTCTCCGATTCAAGATGCACAACAATCACAACCTTCGATCTAAGAAGACACGTCACTGAATCGCGTACGAAGATTCGTTCCAATGAAACTTTCACAATCTCAATCATTTATGATTCCGCAGTGGAACATATGGTATTAAGAAATCATATATTTATATATAAACACACATTTTATTTAAATACATTTTAAATACATTCAAACATATTTAAATACTATTAGAATGTACTCGAACTAAAAATATTCGAATTATTTATGACTTTTATTTAAATATAATTTTTTTAATGTCATCCAAACATATTAAATTCCTAATATTATTAAAAATGAATATTTAAATAAAATTTAGAGCCACTTAAATCACATTTAGATATTATTCAAACATATTTAATAAAACTCATATGTATATTTATTAACACATTATATTTATATGTATAAAATTCACACGTTATAATATTACATTAACTTAATTTACTAAAATATATTGGATGGTATTAAAAAATTACTCTTGTGTGTATGAATTTTATCATTATGTCTAAACACATTTTAATATTAATTTATTAATAATATCACAAATAAATAAGTTAATCTTTAAATATATATATTTAATATATATATATATATATATATATATATATATATATATATATATAATATATATATATATATATATATATATATATATATATATATATATATATATATATATATAAACTAAAATGCACAATAGTCCGGTGGTTATCTATTAAGTGGTTCGAGTATCACATGTGACAAAATTTATGGTCTTTTTTTGGGTGATTAATTTAGATTCTATAGTTTTGTGAGGGGTTAAAATGAGTCTTCACTCTAAAAAAAAGTTTTAAAAAAATAATAAACATAAACAAAAATAAATAAATAAAGATAATAAATATTACCAAAAATAAAAATAAAAAAGATAAAAAACAATACCAAAAATAAAAATAATAAGTCAAACAAAAAAAATTACTAAAAATAAAAAGATAAAAAAATATTATCAAAAGACAAAATTAGAATAATAAAGATCAATTATTTATAGTAAACATTAATTAATATTAATTCAAACTATTGTTAAAAATATAAAAATAAATAAATAGTATCACTATAAACTGTTATCAAATATAATAGGATTTCTAAAAATGCTTGTAATCGTTTGAACTATCATAATTTTACATTTGTGACGATTGCAACCACCGCTAGGAGCATTCAAAACAAAACACCAAATAAAATTTATAATAGTTTGAAAGTCACGAATAATTATTTAAGGCAGTTCAATAATAATCATAAACAGTAATGCAGGTTGGAGCGACATTTTTCCAAACCATTGTAGATCATGCAGGTAACACATCATTTTCAAACCAACAAAAAAATGTTTTTTTTCTTGTAACATTTTCCCTCAGTTTTTTCAAGTAAACGAGGAAAAATGTTATTTATTTTTTATATTAAAGTAAAAAAAAGGAACTTTCATTATAATTATAAATAAATTACAAAATTGAAATTGCTGAGAAATGAAGTTTGTCCTAGACGGATCTTTCCCCTCGATTTTCCTCTCAAATGGAGGAAACATGTGACTTATTTTTTAAATTAAAATTAAAATTAAAACTATGGCACTTAATGGAAGTGATTTTATCTTGGTTGATGGATTCATTAAGGTAAACTTTTGTAGAAAATGTAATATTTGTAGTAGTGAATTATTGATAAATTTTAAATCTTCATGGTCATCACCATGCACTTGAAATTGTTGAAACTCAATTTTTAAGTTTTCTTTCAAACTTATATACTTTTCAAACTCAATGGTTTACATGTATTTGTTTCTGGTATAAAAATAACAAAGGTTGGATGAAGACAATAATGTAAGCAATTATAAGATAAGAGATTAGATATATGTTGATGTTTTTGTTAAAGTATGTTGATGTTTATGTTAAGTCACTTTTAAAAACTTCGCGTTTAGTGATCGAATTAGAGATCGAAAAAGCTTAAAATTCAGTCACTATAACGTTTAACGACCAATAAAGCGACTGCAATTTTTTTCGGTGGGAAAAATGTTAGTGACCGATTTAGCCACCATTTTTAGTGTGTTAGATAAATTAAAATTAAATGAAAATAATTGGCTCATACAACTATTAAACTTATAGATACCCTTGGGTTGTAGAGTACACACATTACCACTGGGACACATCATAACAAATGTAAATTTCATATTTAAACTCGTATATATTATTGAAATGTATTTAAATTATTATGATGTCATTTAAATTACATTTTTTATTAAATTAATAAATTTATATTTATCAATTTTTTTAATATAAATATATATTTTATATGTTATAAAAACAAAAATGTGAAACTTTGACTAAAATCTAAAAATTAGGATGAACATAAAATATTTAAAAATGAGAGAAAATTAGGAGGGAAATAATAACTTAAAAAATAAAACCACATAAATTTTTAGCAACCGAAATTTCGATCACTGAATTTTTTTTAATAAATTAATTTTGTATAAAATTATATTTTATGACTGAATTATTTGATCACAGAATTTCAGTCACTATTTCGGTGCCTAACTTTATTTGGTAAGCGATTTAGCGATTTTAAAACTTTTATTAACATGATGTCAAGGTTTGGTGGCTAATTCGGTGACTAAGTGACCAAAAATTTTCAGTCACTAAATCGGTCATAACAGCGAATTTTCTAGTAGTGAGTTATATTTACAATATTGTTGTTGGGGTATGTTGATAAATATTGTTGTTTGTGTTATTGTATGATGTATTTGTATATGTATTTTATTATTATTATTATTGCTAATGTTATTATATATATTTATTGCAGCTTTCATTTTGGTCATCCAACATGTCCTATAAGATGGGTTTATTATATCGTTTGTGGTTTGAGTGTTTTACCAATCCCTACTTGAATATATAACCTTCTAAATTGAATTAGCAGAGTGAGATGCGGATAATGGATTGTAGAAAGCTCGAAAAACAATAATTTTGGTATTTTGTTTTTCTAATATAACTCAAATTTTCATTTTATTCATTTCTAAATCAGATTAAAGCTATTAACCATGGTGAAATATTATGTGCTAACTGTTTTACTACGGTTGAGACTTTCAACCGTTGTGAAATGTCTAAAATTCTCTCAAAATGATGGCTCAGGGTATCGAACTCATGACTTCCACACTTTACCGTAGTTGGATTCTACAACTGTAGTGATATGTCATGTGCTATATTTTTTTATCATGACTACCATTCCGTGGTAGTAAAGAGGGCATATACTACCACATCCTACTTTACCACGGGCAACCTACCGTTGTGAAATCCTTCTTCCAACCATGGTTAAATGGTCTTTTTGCACTATTGCCAATTTCTTTATGGATGCAGTATCTTTTTAATTTTTTATTATCTTGAAATTTGGGTTTTGAATATTAATGTCAAGTCCCAAGCATATACACTTACTAGGTAAATTTGACTTTAAAATTCAAACCAAATTGTTCATGGTCCTGTTTTATGAAAGTGAAACAACAATAACAACATCATTACTTGACACGAAAAATGATGTTTTGGAGATAACTTAGATTTAGGAAAAATTTAATAATCATAGTAGTTTATAGACAAAACTGAGTTATGTTTTCCCTCGATTCATAGGATTGCCCGAGGGAAAATGTAATTTAACTTGATTTAAAAATAACAATAGAAGGAGAGCGTTATTTTTTTAATGAATTAACACAAAGTTGTTGTTTTGAGAATCGAAGTTTGTGTCTCTGAAGGACTTTTCACTCGGTTATCAACCTATCCGAGGGAATATATGACTTATTGTAGATCCAAAAGAAAATTGTGAACTATGAGGAACATCACTTATGGCTTATTAACATTCACCATTTTCTTTTTTGGTTGTAATATCTTCTCAATATGATTTGGAATAGGTAAAATCAACAACAAAAACAACAATAACACCATTCTAGATTGCAAGAGCAAAACAAATGTTTTGTTCAAGATTAGCAAAATTAGTTTCTTCAATTCATAAATTTTAAAAGATTTTTTCGTCTTTCAATCCATCCCAGAGAATGATGTTTATGAGTTTGGAGCGACAATAAATGAGTTAAATAGGGAAATATTGAATGAACGAATGCTTTTATCGATAAAACTCAATGAACGAATGGTTCCCCTCGGTTGATAGTCTAACCGGGGGAAAATATACTTAATTTTGAATTAAAAATTAAATAAAAAGAATGATGTCATTTTAAAAGAAATAAAACCATAAATAAAAATTGTTGGGATTCAGAGTTTGTCCATGAATTAGTTTTTCCCCGGTTACTTACTCCAACCGAGATAATACACTATTTATTTTTAATTAAAATAAAGTAGGCGCACCTAGTTAATTGGATTTTAACTCGAACCTAAGTAAATTTTTTGTTAGGAATCTATTATTTGTTGAAGTGACTAAAACAATGGCAAAACCAATGTCCATAACCAAGTAGCCAAAGAGATTATATAGTTTCTCAAGACCAAAACCCAAAGAGATAATGTGTATTGGTGTTGGCCTGGAAATAATGTTGTAGTATTTGTGTAGAAAAAAACTATTATGTGGCAAGTAAGATTATCATATTTATGAAGATTGTGTTAACTTCGAATAAGGATAAGGTGAATGAAATTGTGAGTAATGAGAGATGTACAGAGCATAATTGATTGGTTTGTGTGTAATTTATAAACTGGTGATTAACAAATTTAATTTTAAAAATGATCAAGTTCCCTTTGAATCATTTACTCCTATATGTGATAAATCTTTTTTGGTTGTAATATCTTCTCAATATGATTTGGAATAGGTAAAATCAACAACAAAAACAACAACAACAACATTCTGGGAGATAGATTGCAAGAGCAAAACAAATGTTTTGTTCAAGATTAGCAAAATTAGTTTCTTCAATTCATAAAATTTAAAAGATTTTTTCGTCTTTCAATCCATCCCAAAGAATGATGTTTATGAGTTTGGAGCGACAATAAATGAGTTAAGGGAAATATTGAATGAACGAATGCTTTTACCAAACAATTTGATTAGCTTATCAACTTTCAATCATCAACCATTAACTATAAATTATAAACTCTTAGTCATTAGCCATTAACTATAAGTCATAAACTATAAACTAGTTTATCAATCAACAACTATTTTTATTAAACAGAACCTAAATAGTTAATGAACTGAAACACAACCCAAATAAATTTTAAAAACTTATTTGAACTTTTTCAAATTTTATTACCAAAAATATGTGTTTCAATGATATAAGAATAATTATAGTTAGAGAATCACTTATTTAACGCATTTGTCAAAAAAAAATTGTATGATTGTGTAAGTGAAAATTTCCAAATTTTGGATTTAAAATGTCAATATGAACAAAGAAAGAAATCTAATATCACTCAAAGAAAGTTACATTCCATAATTTAGAGGAAGAAATTAAAGATAAAAGAAAAAGAAGAAGTTTATATAATTTTTATTGATTCCAATGATGAAGCTAAACAATGCTGGTATAAGTTAGTCCATACTCCTAAGATGGCTACATCAATTACAAAACTGCATGTCTAGCAACTAATGGAGTCATTATTCTTCTACATATGAAAGGCCAATAGCACATTAATTAGATAGACAACCAACATTTGGAACAGTATCTCTAGCAGTTCCATGAGCATTTTTACAAAAAGCAGAAGCCTGCTTCCCAGGTGATACAATGTTGTTTTGCTCCAATAAAATGTCGAAACATCCAGATGAGCTGCAATTCAAATTAATAGCGAACACACAACTAGAAGTTCCGGTAAATCCTCGATATGTCACAGAACTCACCAACAACGATGTATCCTAATAATTAGAAGAAGAAAAAATCAAAACAAGGATAACAAATTAAACATGATATTAGCAATAAAATAGTGTAGAGTGTAGAGTGAAATATGTACATCGACACGAGCATCGTATGCCTGATCTATAAATATTGGGTTCCTAACATTTTGAAGGATGATTTGCTCATATGTAATATTTTTTGCAAAGCCCGTTCCACCCTGGAAAAAATAATTATGTGCATGTAAGCTTGAAATATTCATGTTTTTTAATCAACTATAAATATATTTTATTTTATTAGATAAATACTCACCAAAACCGTCTTGATTCTTGCTCCATTTTGAGTTCCAATGAAAGTGCAATTTCGTACATAAACATTTGAAACTCGGTCATCTTGTCTCTTTTTTCCAAGGCTTCCAACACTAATTAAATTATACAATATATATTTTTATGTGATTGATGAGAAATATAACAAATTTACAAAACATAATTTAAAATTCAAGCAAATCTAAATAAGACATGTTTATTAAAAAAAATATAGGATTTTATTATTAAATGATATTTAAAATAAAATTTAAGTTGTTAATTGTATAATACTTCACATGAGCATTTGAAAATTTAACTTTAGATATAATTTTTATAAACCTTATCCCATGTCCCGGTCCACAAGAAACTCCAGTAGCGTTGATAAAAGATGAACCACCATTGATGGCAATACAATCATCACCTATGGGGGAAATAAAACAATGCTAAACAAATTAAGCATTCATAAATAAAAAAATTCATAAATGATAATATATAAAAAATACATTTTTTTGGAATTTTTTACTTATTTATAATTAATTATTCTCCTTTTCATAACAAAATCATGCTTGAAGTTTTGATGAAAAACTTAATTCTTTTTTAAGGCAAATTAAAAGTTTAAAATATCATAAGATAATACATAAACTTTAATTACCAGCTTTTATGTTGGAATTCTGTATCGAGACATAAGTGGAAAAAGAAATGTCAAATCCATCTGTGTTAGGACTTGTAGCAGGTGAATCAATGGATATACCAGAGAATGTTGCATGGTTGCACTGATTAACAGATACATGACATTTTGGGCTATTTGTGATTTTCAGTTTATTAACACTGAGATCGTTGCATGCATGAAAATACAAGACCTGTAACATTAGAAGAAAAAAAGTACTATTACACAATATATAAACAATCATTTCAAAATATTAATTACTCCTTTTTTTTTTTTGCAGTGATTCGTTTTACCACTTTTCTTTCTACTAACCGATATTTTCATTTTATATTTTGTAGATTTTTATTTCTTTATTAATATATTATTTTCTCCTTTAAATTAATAATAATAAATACGAAATTGAATAATGAAATTACAAATTACCCCAGGTCGATCACAATTTCTACAATCCCACCAAGTAGAACCGTCTCCATCGACTCCTCCTTGGTCATTGCCATCAATTGTAAGTCCATTTACACGTTCGATGCTAATTAAATAAACCCCACCTTTCCACCCTGCTTTAGGAGGTGCAACGATTTGTCCTTCAAACTACAGAAAAATAAAATGAATGTGATATATCTAATTATAATAAATATTTATTTCAATTTTTTCATTTCAGGAGAAAAAATAATTATAAATATGTAAGTTCATAGTTAGGAATAATTCTTTATTCATAAAAAAAGAATAATATAAAGTAAAATTAAGAATATTTAATTTCAATCATTATATTTAAATTATTTATTGATACAATTTTAATTATTATTAGTATTATATTAATGAATAATAATTTTTCATTTTCCCAAATTTTTAAAACTTATGATATATAATAACATAATAGTTTTTTAATAAAATAATATAAATAAAGTTGAAACTTCGTGTTATCCATTTAAGAATCTTAAGGTAAACACCTCCTAAAATAGTATAAATATAAGAATAAATAAATAAACTTGTCAATTTTCAAATTCCTAATTTCAAATACAATTATTTATTTGACTAACATTTTTTATATAATTGGTCCATAATTATTATATTCAATTAAAATTATTTATATGAATCAAATTATTACATATGGGCCATTTCTTTTCGTGTTTTTATATAAAAAAATTATTTTTTATAGTATTTCTATTTTTATTAAATAAATCAAATAAATTTTAAGAAAATTAGGAAAAAAATTAAATTAGCTTTTATATTTATTTTGAAAGAAAAGTATAAACTTAAATAATAAAACACAAGATACTTTGAAGCATTAATAAATCTTTAACATTTACAATTTCTAAAAAAATCAAATGTGAAAACATAATTTATTTTGATAATGATCATTATTTTTCTTTAAAGAAGCACACACAAAAACATTATTAATAAGTGTTAGATCAAGGTTGAATGTTAGATAATATATACCTGGATGAGAATTTTAGCATTGCATGGACCATTAAAATTTACTTTTGTCACCAAGAATGTTTTTCCTGATGGTATAACTAATGTTGACATCCCTCCTCCTTTACACGCTTTACTCCATGCACTTTCAAATGCCTACAATTCAACATTGTTAAGGGTCACACAATTAATCATAAAATGATATGAAATAAATAGACATTTAAATTATAAAAAAATGCAGGAATATATACTTGTGAATCATCAGTTTTGCCATCACCAATTGCACCATTCTCCATCACATTATAAATACCATTTGTGGTTCCAACATTTGACAGTGTACTTAAACTAGGTGAAATAAAACAAAGAATCAATATATAAGTAATGAATTTTTGCATGTTGATGGGAATGGAAAATAAATCTAGCAAGATTATGAGTTACTGTGATGATTTGTGATGAAAGTAGAGTAGTGGTGTGGGGTTTAAATATAAAATACAGGGAATTTATTTTATTAAGAATATAAGAGACTAGTAAAAAAGTAAAGGCGAAAAATATTTTAATTAATGAAAAAGGCAATAATAGATATAAAATATTAAATTTTTGAATTTTTTATTATTTTTATAATTATTTAAATTACTTTAATAAGGAAAATGGATCCTATTTTTATGTGTCCCTATTTAGTTTCTAGTTTTGTAATACTGCATTTTATATTTATTTTTGACTTTTTTAAAGTTAAATATTTATTTAAGGATATAAAAAAGTAAAATAAATAAATATTGGAGGACATTTATCTAACTCTTAAAAAGAAGAAAAAAAATATCTTTAAATAGCTCTAACCCTTGTATTAGTATGACCCCTTGTATTAGAGGACATTAGTTTTGGTTTTACTGTTTGTACCCATTGTTTACAAAATACCAAATATTAAATTTCTTGTAGTGATCACTTATTAAAAACATTTTCATTAGCATTAAAATTGTATTATTAAATCTAAGTTAAATGAATTTGTAGTCTTCCTAAATATAATAAATTTTACATCATCGTTAACATTATTAGTCTTTCCTATTAACTTCCGTTAATAGAGGATGATCTTAATTTTATTTTTAATCTTTAAACATATTTGTTTTAGAACTTTGATTCCAGTAAAGTTTTTCGTCAATGTTATTGATCTCTTATGTTAACTTTTGTCGATAGAAAATGATGTGAAATATTGTTTGGCAAAGTTTTAGTGATTGAACGTGCACATGCACATGGATATAAAATATATTGATATAACATGTTATGTGATCATTTTGACCATTTTATATTACAAATATATTGATATAACATGTTATGTGATCATTTTGACCATTTTATATTACTAATATTAATTAATGAAACATATAGAGACAATAATTTGGTCGCTAAAACCATCACAAAAGATGAAGATCATGCTTAACCTTAAAATTGTCTCTAATTCAATTTTGATTAATTTTTTCAAATTTCTTTCAAAACTTATTAAATAATTCTTTTACAAAATTAAAATTTTATTCTTGGTAAAAGTTTTCTTTTTATTTAACAACTACTTTCATAAAATTTAAATATTACATTTTATTTATTTTATTATATCCTATTCTAAAATGTTAATAATAAAGTGTTTCAATTAATAAAAATCAAAAACTTTGAATTACAAAATATTAAAGTATAACTTGATTTTGACCTATCTCACAAGGATAAAAAAATATAAATACTTTGATATTTATATTTTAAAAGACCCTCAAAATTTTAATACATTATGCTAAAGGTTCGGTTAAAGAAATAACTTTAAAATTATTGATATCATACCTATTTTTTTTAAAAGATCTAAAAATTATATACAATGGTAATTTTATAATTATAATAAAAAATAATTTTAGTGTTAATCATTAATACCAATTATTTAGAAAACAAGTGTTTAATGTATCTTACTTTTAAAATAAATCAATTTGTTTAATATAAGATACTAGATTTTAAGAAAATAAATATAAAAGGAAAAAAAAATATATATAATATATATATATATATATAATATAATATTATATATATATATATATATATAATATATATATATAATATATATATAACAATACCTCATATTAAAAAATTAAATGTGAAAGAAAAATTAAATTTTGTACCTTATTTTAAAAAAATAAATATATTCCTAAATTAACTAAGAAAAACCAGCTTAAAAATATGATATCAAAATTATATAATTAAATGATAACAAACTTTTACAAAAACAAATGTATAACATATGTTACTTTTAAAACAAATAAATTTGTTTAATATAAAATACTTGACTTTAAAAAAAATAAGTATAAAAGAAAAAATCATATATCATCATTGTTATAAAAAAAAATCTTAAGGATATAAAGAGTAATAAAAATAATATCATTATTGTTAAACAATATTTATTTTTATATAATACTATAGTAAAAAAACTTGACTCCAATAAATAAATAAATAAAGATATATATATATATATATATATATATAATATATATATATATTATATATAATATATATATAATATATATATTATATATTATATATATATGGTGTGTGTGTTTTTTTTTTTATTCATTTCATTTGTAGGCACATCAACAAGACGGATACGTTTCATTTTATTCATTTTATTTATATGTGTGTGTTTTTATAGTTTAGTTTGTGGTTCTTATATTATAAAAAATATGTTTGACATTATCCAAACGGGTACGTTTCGAGGATTATATTTTCATATAATTTATTTTATTGTTTATATTTGTAGATATATATTATTATCCATCTTCATATGGCAAGATGTTATTGATAACATCGGGCAACTTTGGGGTCAATTCTTTTTGTAAATAGTTGAAGAACAACATCAACTTGAAGGGAAAGAAACAAGGAGTCACTACTAGAATAAGTCATTTTAGCCTCCTAGTTTAGAGTCGGCCACCGACACGGACACTAATAGTGTCGGCTAAGCCTACACTAACGGACTCTATCAAGGTACATCTTTTAAGACAAGTTATTTTTTTATAAGTGTCGGCAAAACCGACTCTACTTGTTATGTTATATTTGCAGAATGTTTGATTAGTTTATTTAGAGTCGGTGTGACCGACACTATCTAGTAGCATTATTTTTTAATTACTATTTATTTACTTAGAGTCCGTGAGACCGACGCTACTCTTATTTTATTTATTAATTAGAGTCCGCTTGGCGGACTCTATGGAATTTTCTATTTCGGACCAAAAATTACGCGACAGCTTATTTCCCTCTTTCCTTTTCCCTCGTCATTTTTCACTCTCCCTCCATTTCATTTCACAAAACCAAAACCCTAATTCCTAATCCGTGAATCCCTTTTTCCCTATTTCGTGAACCAAATGAGGAGAGTCTGGATCAAGAAACAATTAACTCTATCCTTTGTTCTAACAAAGGCGTTCTCCATGTTTTTCACTAAGCCAAAGGCTCCGCCGCGCCGGAAATTGCCTCTGGCAGTGGCGAAGGTCAAAACCTCCAAATAAACATATCAAATTGCTCGCCTTGACTCATCTTCCACAATCTAAAATCTTCTTCCTCTGATTTTTAACCAAATTCTCAAACCGAATCGAAATACCTATGAACCCTAATTCACGAATTCAAAATTAAACATTGTGATGAAGGAATCAAAGCCTACAGTGTTAGGACTTTGATTCCTCAGGTTCGAGGCTACATGACTGCAACTTGAATCAAGGAAAAATGGAAGAAGAACGAAGAAATACTACCTACGAGGATGAGAAGTTCCCCGGTCTTGTAGGGATTGATGAAGATGAGGATGAACAAAGAACAAGCTCCACTCAGGTAACTCTGAATCTATTGCTCCTTATTCTCTCTGATTCTTTATTTTTCTTCTCCAATCTCTTTAGCCTATAGGTTCTGACTATCCTTGTTTTGTGGTTGTTGTTCTTGTGATGTGTATGAGAGATACAGAGAGTTGAGAATTTAATGAGAGTTGAGAATTTGATGAGAGTGAGAGAATTTGTGATGAGCGATTGGTGATGATTGAAAAATGATTATGTGTAAAAAAATGATTGAATGATGATTCTGCAGTGACCGGAAATGATTCCATCCCTTAAATGATTGATGATGATGTTGATTTATAGAGTGAGAGCGGTAATAGTGTTTTTCTAGTAGTGTAAGTGAAGAAGAAGAAAATGGAAAAGCAGAGAAAAAAGATGAATCATCACCGAAGATACTTTGCCTAGCGGAAGGGTTATGGGAAGATGCTGTTTTAATATCGCCGTTCTTCTTCTGGGGCACTGCCATGGTGGCGATGAAAGAAGTGCTTCCTAAATACAGTCCTTTCTTCGTTTCGTCTTTTCGTCTCATTCCAGCTGGGTTCCTTCTCGTTGCTTTTGCTGCTTCCAGAGGAAGGCCTTTTCCCTCTGGCTTTAATGCTTGGCTTTCCATTTCGCTCTTTGCTCTCATAGATGCTGCCTGCTTTCAGGTTTCTTTTTTCACTGAATGTATCTTTGTTTACTCATTTTCAATTATGTAATTGCTGATTTATTGATTGATTGATTGGTTTGTTTCTTTTGTAATGAATTAGGGATTTCTCGCAGAAGGGTTGGAGAAGACTTCAGCTGGTTTGGGCAGTGTATGTTTGCACTTAATTTCTTAGTCAATTTTACTGTTACTAGTTTACTGCTACTACTATTACTCTATGAGTAATTACTTTTTGTGTATGACTAAACGAAGTTGTCATTTGTGTATAGGTGTATCCAACTATAGAATTTTAAACATGACTTATATTTAGAGACATTTTTTTTAAATGAGGCTTATATTTACGGACAACTTATATTGTTATTGCTGTTTTGGTTAGGTGTTTATGTCTAGTTCATATATCTTTGCTAGAGAGTACAGTGTAGTCCTCATTTAGTGCATATTGAATGTCTGAGTTGTATGTTGAAACGGGTGAAATTACTTTGTAAGATGTTGTATGTGTGTCATATTGATAGAATTAGATTACAGGAAAAATTGATTTGACTTTGTGTTGATTTTGATTTTAGATTGCAGTGAGAGCATGAATTGTTGCTTGTTTTGACTATCTATATATGGCAGGTTATTATTGATTCACAACCTTTGACAGTGGCTGTACTTGCAGCTTTGTTGTTTGGTGAGTCCATTGGAATTATTGGAGCTGCTGGGCTTGTACTTGGTGTCGTAGGACTTGTGTTACTGGAGGTATTTTAATTTTGGTTTTAACCAAAAGGAAGTGTCTTAATTCTCATACCCTTTAAGCTCAACCCAAAGTTGGAAATCAAAATCTTTTACATATAATGTGGATTATGGAAGGATATTAACTATTAAGCATATGTTTTGCTATAGTTAGTGTTGTCCACAAAATACAATTACCTAATTGATTTTGTAATTTTGAATATACAATTTCTCTTGGAACATCCATTACCTTTTATGTAATATTTAGTAAAGCAAATACTACTGTTTTTATTGCAGTTACCTGCCTTATCATTTGATGGGAGCGTCTTCTCACTGTGGGGAAGTGGGGAGTTGTGGATGCTTCTTGCAGCTCAGAGCATGGCAGTTGGCACTGTTATGGTTCGTTGGGTATCCAAGTACTCTGATCCTATCATGGCAACTGGATGGGTGCGCTTCAAATCTCATTTTAACTCGATTTTGTTGACAATTTTATGTTATGAAACTTAACTTAATGATTACTATTCCTTTTTTCAAATTCAAAAGTAACATACATTTATTCAGATGTACAGTATTAATAGCTATTTTTTCGTTATATTTATTTTTGTGCTGTTTGGACATGTCATCAAGCCTCTTTGTATTACAGTTTCAAACCAGAAAAGATATCAAATTAACATAAGTGTGAATTTGGATATGCTGGACTCTACTTATAGATCCTGTTTATAGTTGCAGAATATTTATTTCAGCAGATGTGTTAACAATAAGTTTGTATACTAAAAGTAGTGAAATGGTGATTATATAGGTATTACATTCATATATTATAGTTTTTACAAAAATATCTATTTGTTTACGAAAAGAGGAAAGGGCTTCTGAAAGTCTTGTCGTTGATTAAGAACCCTTTAGAAGGTTGACTTTAGAGTCGGACAGGGCAACGCTAAACATAATATTGACTTTTCATGGTTTTGAAACAATATAGCGTCGGTCCCATTAGTGTCTGCGTTAGCCTCCGTTTCACCGAGGCTACGTAGCCTCGGTGTATCTTTAGCCGACGTTACACAGTAGCTTCGCAGCTTTTATTCAAGGCCCGACACCGACGCTAAACCGACGCTAACCACATATTAGTGTCTGTTTTTTCACCTTTAGCGTCCGAAAGTGGCTAACCACATATTTCATTAAAGTGGCTGACGCTAATTTCTTTCAAAACTTATTAAATAATTCTTTTACAAAATTAAAATTTTATTCTTGGTAAAAGTTTTCTTTTTATTTAACAACTACTTTCATAAAATTTAAATATTACATTTTATTTATTTTATTATATCCTATTCTAAAATGTTAATAATAAAGTGTTTCAATTAATAAAAATCAAAAACTTTGAATTACAAAATATTAAAGTATAACTTGATTTTGACCTATCTCACAAGGATAAAAAAATATAAATACTTTGATATTTATATTTTAAAAGACCCTCAAAATTTTAATACATTATGCTAAAGGTTCGGTTAAAGAAATAACTTTAAAATTATTGATATCATACCTATTTTTTTAAAAGATCTAAAAATTATATACAATGGTAATTTTATAATTATAATAAAAAATAATTTTAGTGTTAATCATTAATACCAATTATTTAGAAAACAAGTGTTTAATGTATCTTACTTTTAAAATAAATCAATTTGTTTAATATAAGATACTAGATTTTAAAGAAAATAAATATAAAAGGAAAAACAAATATATATATAATATATTATATATATATATATATTATATATAATATATATATATATATATATATATATATATATATATATATATATATATATATATATATATATAACAATACCTCATATTAAAAATTAAATGTGAAAGAAAAATTAATTTTGTACCTTATTTTAAAAAAATAATATATTCCTAAATTAACTAAGAAAAACCAGCTTAAAAATATGATATCAAAATTATATAATTAAATGATAACAAACTTTTACAAAAACAAATGTATAACATATGTTACTTTTAAAACAAATAAATTTGTTTAATATAAAATACTTGACTTTAAAAAAATAAGTATAAAAGAAAAAATCATATATCATCATTGTTATAAAAAAAAATCTTAAGGATATAAAGAGTAATAAAAATAATATCATTATTGTTAAACAATATTTATTTTTATATAATACTATAGTAAAAAAACTTGACTCCAATAAATAAATAAATAAAGATATATATATATATATATATATATATATATATATATATATATATATATATATATATATATATATAATATATATATATATATATATATATATATATATATGTGTGTGTTTTTTTTTTTTTTTATTCATTTCATTTGTAGGCACATCAACAAGACGGATACGTTTCATTTTATTCATTTTATTTATATGTGTGTGTTTTTATAGTTTAGTTTGTGGTTCTTATATTATAAAAAATATGTTTGACATTATCCAAACGGGTACGTTTCGAGGATTATATTTTCATATAATTTATTTTATTGTTTATATTTGTAGATATATATTATTATCCATCTTCATATGGCAAGATGTTATTGATAACATCGGGCAACTTTGGGGTCAATTCTTTTTGTAAATAGTTGAAGAACAACATCAACTTGAAGGGAAAGAAACAAGGAGTTACATGAAAGATGGTGTTTTATAGAAATTAATATTGACTTATTAATTAACATTGTTTTTTCATATAATTTTCTTTTTAACACTCTTTGGTATAATTTATTAAATTTAAACTAAAATTTGTGAGTTTAATTTTATTCAGTTGAAATAATAATAAAAAATTTATAGGTGTCATATGTAACTTCAATTCGAGTTAAGATTAAATAGTCATGTTGTATATTTTTGTCATCCATTTTAAAGAATAATATTTAGTGATGATTCATTTAAAATTAAATCACACTCGGTGTGATTTATAACACTAACTTTAATAAAAAACATCTCGATGTCATTTATAACACTAACTTTAATAAAGAACATGTGGGATACATATGTCATATAAACATTCTAAGAAAAGTTTATACGTCCAATTTAAGAAAAAAAGTCGTTGTGAAAGATTGATTTCTAACCAAATAACTTCGTTAAACTTTTAACATCCAATTTTGGAGAAAATTGGTACGATATATATGTTCTAAATTTTTTGAAGTTAAAACCGGTGTTATTAGTTGGTTTCTAATCAAACTACTCTCCATTAAACTGTAACGCCAATTTTTGGAAAATATAGGCATGATTTATAAGTGTTTATTATCGGTGTTAAATTGATTTACCATACTTTTTTTAAATCAACCGTCAAAATCATCCTTACAATACCGATAGCAACAACATCAAAAACAATCTGTTATTAAATTTCTAAAATTGGTGTTAAAATCCTTGTATACACTAATGACCCTTTCACAAAATAATACTTACTCACATGCACAAATATTTTTTTAGTACAAAACATATATTGATATATGATTTTTTTAAACAAAAAAAGCTTTATTGATATGTCAAAAAAAACACTACATATATAGTCTAAGCCAGGGACGGAGGCATTCATTGGAATGTGTGGGTATATGCCTTCAGTATTATCTCATACATGCATTACTAATATGATTAATATTAATATAAATATATAAATTAACATTACACAATATTATAATTGATTTAATTTTTTAAACATTACACAATATTATAATATCAACGACTCAAAACTCATCTTATTTTAAATAGTATATATTTTTAAGTATATATTTTTAAGTAAATAGACACTTACTTTTTAAGTAGATATTTTTAAGTAATACGCACTTCAAATATATTACCAAACTAAAATATATTACTAAAATAACATTAAAATATCTTACAAAATAATAATAAAGATTTACTGTTTTTATATTGTTTTTTTTTTCAAAATATTATTTATACTGTTTGTATATGCCATCCTTTTTATTATAAATTAACATTACACAATATTATAACAGAAAAACTGCCAGAGACTAATAGAGAGGTTTTTAGTGGTCAAACACATATTAGACCAGAGATAAATAAAGATGCTTTAAGAAATCAATCACATATGCAATACCATGAACAATTTAATCTAGTAGATGATATGGTCGGTGACGCATTTGGGGTGAATGTGGATTATGATGAACATCAAGACTTTGATGCGGAAGAGCTCCCGAATGAGAAAATGCAAATATTTTATCAGTTATTGAAAGAAAGAAATATATCATTATTTGAGAGATCTTCTAACTCTAGGCTATCAATGTTTGTGAGGCTCTTGGATGACAAGTCAAATTGGAATGTTCCTAAACAGAGTTAGGAATTATTTGAAAAATGATATTGGACGCAACTCATGTGAAAGAAAATAT
This sequence comes from Lathyrus oleraceus, assembly GCF_024323335.1. Lineage (NCBI taxonomy): Eukaryota > Viridiplantae > Streptophyta > Magnoliopsida > Fabales > Fabaceae > Lathyrus > Lathyrus oleraceus. The sequence goes on along the minus strand of NC_066582.1, from coordinate 492,349,100 downwards.
GCCTACAAGTTATTATGATGCAAAAAGGATGGTGTCGAAGTTAGGACTAGAAATAAAAAAGATTGATTGTTGCATGGGAGGTTACATGTTGTTTTATGACAATGAGTTTGGTACAAATGATGGGGCATTGGAGGAATATAAGTTTTGTTAGAGTCTGAGGTATATAGTTCACAGTAAAGGTGTTTATCGAAAGCAAAAACGAGTTGCAGTGAAGTCCATGTTCTATATGCCACTAATACCTAGGTTGCGAAGAATATTTGCATAAATGCATAGTGCAAACCAAATTACATGGAAGCATACAAACACAATTAGTTCAGGCATGATGTGACATCCATCTGATGGTGAGGCATGCAAACACTTTGATATAGTACATCTAGATTTTGCAGCAGATTATGCTGGATGGTTTTACTCCTTATATCAATCGTCAGCAATTGCCTATTCTTGTTGTCTAGTTGTTCTTACCCCGTACAATCTCCCTCCTGAGATGTGCATGACGAAACCTACCATGTTTTTGACATGCCTCATTCCAGGACCGTCGACTCCAGAGGCGAGAACAAATGTTTATTTACAACCTTTAATTGATTATATGAAGAGGTTGTGGATTGGATAATAGACTTATGATATGTCTCATGAATAAAACTTTAATATACGAGTTGCTTTGATGTGGACAATTAATAACTTTCATGCGTATGGCATGTTGGCTGGTTGGGGTATGCATAGCAAAATGGGATATCCTCATTGGATGGGACGCACAAAAGTGATTACTTTGGAAATAGGTGGGAAACATTTATGGTTTGAATGTCACCGTATGTTATTACCTACAAACCATGTTTTAAGAAGAAAAAAAATAAGAATGTTTTTAAAAAAGGAAAAAAAAAAAGTAACAGATCTTCCTCCCCCTCGTTTGTCATCGACTGGAGTATGAAATAATTTTTGTGACCTACCAAAATTCATAGATAATGGTAAACCATGCAGAATTCAAGAATATGGGGACACACACAATTGGACAAATAGAAGTATTTTTTGGGACCTCCCATATTGGAAGGATAATTTATTGCGACATAATCTAGATATTATGCACATTGAGAAGAATTTTTGTGATAATATATTTAACACAGTGATGGATGTCCCAGGAAAGACAAAAGATAACGAGAAGGATATGATGGACTTGAAACTTTTGTGTAATCGAAAAGACTTAGAGTTGAAACCTCAACCAAATGGAAAGTTATAAAAACCCAAATCTTGTTACACTCTTACTCCCCCAGGAAGCAATAGCAGTATGCTATTGGTTAAATGAGTTACGGATGCCCGGTGGTTATTCCTCTAACCTGGAAAGATGTGTTGGTGCCAAAACTGGGAAGTTGTATGGAATGAAAAGTCATAATTTTCATGTTTTTATGGAACGATTGCTTCCAATTTCATTCAGTTCATGATAACTCAGAAACATGTCACATTTCTAACTCTATTCACATGCAATTTTGTGTCATTTTCTCTTTCTTGTATGATTTTATATTGGTACTTTGTATCTTTTCAGATATTTTACATGTAGAGGTCTCCGGCGAGAAAACGGTCTGAATGGCAAAAATGGGAGTAAATTACACTTTATGCATTGTCATGACGGACCCGCTGCTAGCACGATGGTCGGGATGATGTGTCAAAGGGCAGCTCGTCACAGCAAGAAGGGAAAATGGAAAAAGACATGTCACAGTTGGATGACGGGTAGGTCTTTATCTTGATGATACCCATCATCCTTCCCCACCTCATGACGGATAGTCGTCATCACCATGACGCCCGTCATGGTGTTAAAGCCCTGTTTTTTAGCTCACATCTCAGGGACTCAGCCAAAGCATTTCCACCATTAGAGTAGTATTTATTATATTCACGTTATGTTACGGGTTCATTTTCTCTTTATTACTTTTGCACTATTTCTTTTTACATTACCTCATTTATTTCTTCATATCTAGATTTTTCTCATCAAACCCTTTCAAAGCTTTATCAATTGATATTGGTAAAAATGTATTAGGATTAGGAAAAATAATTTGATTATCGGATATTCCTCACTTTTAAAAATCATATTTTTAGTAGTTCACTTATTTGATTCAAACTTATGGTAGAGAAAATGTTTGTGTTATATTTTTGAGTGGATTAAGAGTGTCAAAAGTAGGAGAAATGCCAAAATAAAAATAGAATCAATTAAGCCTATGTTTGATAAGCCACATTTTCGATTTTATAGCTTATAGATAATAACTTATAAACTCTTATGATAATTTAGACCTGTTTGGTAACGGGTTTTTCATCTTGAGTTTATAACTTATTTGACTGACTTATAACTTATTTTTCAGACGATATTTCAAATAGCATTTTAGCTTATAGCTTATAGTATATTATCTTTTCTTTCATTTTTATCCTTACTATTTTAACAAAAATCCGCTTTTATTTTTTATAATTTATTTTAATTTAAAATAAAATAAATTGTATTAAATATCTTTTATGTCATTTTACATTTATAAGTTAGTTAAAGCATTAATTTTACCAAATACTTCCATTAGCTTATCAACGATTGATCAACAACCATCAACTATAAGTTATAAGCTCTTAGTCATTAGCCATTAACCATAAGTCATAAGCTATAAGCTAGTTTATCAATCAACAATTATTTTTATTAAACAGAACCTAAATAGCTAAGGAACTGAAACACAACCCAAATAAATTTTGAAAATTTATTTGAACTTTTTCAAATTTTATAACCAAAATATGTGTTTGAATGATACAAGAATAATTATAGTTAGAGAATCACTTATTTAGCGCATTTGTCAAAAATAATTGTATGATCGTAAGTGAAAATATCTAAATTTTGAATTTAAAATGTCAATATGAACAAAGAAAGAAATGTAATATCACTCAAAGAGAGTCACATTCCATAATTTAGATGAAGAAATTCAAGATAAAAGAAGAAGAAGAAGTTTATCTAACTTTTATTGATTCCAATGATGAAGCTAAACAATGCTTGTATAAGCTAGTGCATACTCCTAAGATAGCTACATCAATTACAAAACTGCAGGTCCAATAACTAATGTGGAGTCATTATTCTTCTACATATGAAAGGTCAATAGAAAATTAATTATATCTTGGGCTTGATAGACATTGTTGAAATCTCCCATAAGGATGAATATTTTCAATATCTTTACATAGATTTCTTCTTTGATCTAAAGCATTGAAAGCATATATTGCAATGTACCAAACCTTGAAGTCACCATTAAGAGAATATACCCCATAATGGATAAATTGAGAAGTGCAAGATATGCAATTCACCTTTATTTTTTAGTCATCCCAAAGAACCCAAATTTTACCTTATTGTGCTTTGAGTAGTTGTCTAAGAAGGACCACCATTTTCCCCATTTATTCCTAATAGACTTAGCTTTAGGCATTTTGACTCTAGTTTCTATTAAAATAGTTGAGTCATACTTCATGCTATTGAGACAAAAGTTAATCTCTCTGTATTTACCTGTATTATTGATCCCTCAAACATTCCAAGAAAATATCATATCCCTGTGTCAGTGGTCACTTCAAGATCATTCCAAATCCTAAGTGTTTCAAAATCATTATTACAAGGGGTTTCAGCAGCAAGCTTCTTTAAGGTGTTAACCTGGATCACAGTCTTACCTTTGTTTTTCCCACTTTTTTTAGACTTGTTTCCAAGAGGTATTGGCTTGCTCCACTAGTATAATTGTAGTCTTGATTACAGGTTCATTTTTCTTATCCTCTTGATCAATTTTAACATGCCATTGCTTAGTGATTTTTGTCTTTTCTTTGGTACATTGATGTCCTTCCTTCTGACAGATATCACAATATTTTGACTTCAATTCAAACTCCACAGATTGGTTGATTTTCTTACCATCATTATCCTTTGTTGTTATGCTATCATTTTTCTTTTATGTGATATCAACCTCAACAAGAATTTTGGCATAAGATATCCTTAGCTTGTTTGTTGTGCATTCATCCATGAATAAAGGTCTTCCTATAGCACTCCCTACTTTTCCCAGACTTATGGTTCCCCACAGATGAAGTGGCAGATGTGGTAGTTTCACCCAGATAGGTAAGGTACGCAGCATGTCCTTCTTGAAATCGAAGTCTAGGCTCCACTCCTTCATAATCATAGGCACGTTGTGAATTGTATATTGTCCTTTGATGGGGAAATATCCCTCTTCATGGTAAAACATATCAAGCAAATGGGGGAAATTCTAGAACTTACTCATGTATTTCTACATTGCATTCATGCTTAGGTCTCTACCTAAGGCATACATGATAAGCGAAGATTCCCAGAATTTAACCTCATACTCTACATCAGCTTCTTCAATTTCAACTTCAATCTATCCTTCCACAATTTTGGGGGCTATGAATTTTATGGTCAAACCGTTAGCTGGAATTCGGCTACCACTTATGACATCAACCCACAATTTCTTAGCCGACATCTTAGAGGTGTTTGTTTTGTTCAGCTCAAGTGATGGGTTTTCGTCGAAAGCTTGTGATATCAACTATTATTAAATGATATCCTTTGATGGTGCATCATTCGCATTACTTTTTATTCCTTCAACGGTGTCTCTATTTTCCATTGTTTTTCCCATTTTTAGGGGTTGTACTGGTGAAGACGACACCTTATTCGATCTTTCTCTTCCCCGAGTCATACTTCCAGATCTGTAAGGCTTCAAATCAACTTAGATCCCTCTGATTTTATCCCTAATCCAAAGATTAGGAATTTAAACCACATCAGATCGAGATTCGGTCGTTAAAAAACCTAAAAATATGAAACCCTAAGACGCACGCCGGAAATAGCAAATTGTCGCGTCTCAAATCGCCAATCTCTTTCAAATTTTTATTAATATTATTATTATTATTATTATTATTATTATTATTATTATTATTATTATTATTATTATTATTATTTATTATTATTATTATAAATTATTATTATTGTCTCCAATTGTAGAATATTTTTACATGTTAATACTTAAAAAAATTATATAGTAGATATAGTAACATAAATAAATTTTAATTAATAAAAAAATTATAAAATATTATAAATACTTAATTAAATTGGAATATATTTAAACGATCTTTTAAATCTAATAAATTAATTTTTTAATTTACTATCTATTAAAATAATAACATATTTGATAAACCTAATTCTATGTGTATGGTAGGTAGGGTCATGGTTGGGTGACCACGAGGACTTTGAAGGTTTAGTAGAACTTATGTTTTGAGATTAGGATCAAGACAAGAGTTTGAAAGTAAGGAGAACCAGGGAGCTCGGTTGAAGTCGTATTAAGAGTTGTGATTCATGTGATACAACAATTGTAGAGTAGTGCACAGTTCAAGTCATCTGATAGCATAAGAGGGGTGAGAATCTTAAAGGTTTTTACCAAATTAATTCACCTAAATTTGAGAGGTGTCTCAACTTTTTTTGGTAGCATAAGATTGACTCACTATTATGGAATAAGTATTGCAACTAATTCCCTATAGTGAGGAACAAGTGGTAGTTTATGTTCATTTGCTACGCAGTTCATAGGCGAGGTGGTGCGTCGGTGTCTCAACTCATATGACCACCCAGATTAATGCCTCGAAGGAGTATAAGTATTTCAAATAAGTATTCCAGGGAAATTATTTTCCCAATAATTTGGAGGCTCATGAGGCATTGAGATTCAGCAACTTAGTAAAGAGTATATGGTAGTGACTGATCATGTGGAAAGGTTCGAGGGCATGACTACTTACTCCAAATGACTTGTTTATGCACTAGACGAAGAGTAAAAGATAGACCAATTGTACCTAGTTAGAATTTCTTCAATCCCTGGACCATCGACCCCTAGAGCAGTCAGATCTCCAATCCCTTTAAGCGCTATTAGAATTTCTTCTCATTCACTAAGATTTTTATGATTAGGGTATTACTTGATATTGGTAAAAATGTATTAGGATTAGGAAAAATAATTTGATTATTGGATATTCCTCACTATTAAAAATCATATTTTTAGTAGTTCACTTATTTGATTCAAACTTATGGTAGAGAAAATGTTTGTGTTATAGTTTTTTCCTTTAAATAAAATGTGTTTAATTTGATTCAATAGCTTCTTGAATATTTGGAAAGTTTTTTTTTTGGGTGAGGTGGTTCGAGAGTGGATTAAGAGTGTCAAAAGTGGGAGAGATGCCAAAAACAAATATTTTTGTCTTCATGATAAAGATCATGACATCAAGTCAAAATTTAGTTTATCTTCTTGATAAAGATTATAACTCGAGTCACAAGTTTTCCTTAGCATTTGGGAAAAGTGATATAAGTCTCAAAATTTGATGACTTGAGTCATATTGACTCAAATTTTCCAGTTGTTATTTTTTTTCTCTAAAACATCAAAATTTCAAAAAATCACATAATTTTGAATTTATTTCAATTAGTTTTTCATAAAAAACATTTTTGAGATACAACTTTTTAAAAAAATTATGATTATGACCATATTTTGATCTTCAATAATGTATGTTTATGTTATAGAATGAAAATTTTAATTTTTTAATTTATAAAAAACAAATCTAAAAAATTTGTAATATCTTAAAAATATTTTTTTAGAATCCATTTCAAAAAATATAAAGAAAATTCTATTTTTTTTAAAAGTTAAAACAAATTGGCTATGTATCGTACCAAAATAAAAATCGAATCAATTAAGGCTATGTTTGGTAAGCCACATTTTCAAGTTTATAGCTTATAGATAATAGCTTATAAACTCTTGTGACAATTTAGACCTGTTTGATAACGGTTTTTCATCTTGAGTTTATAGCTTATTTGACTGACTTATAGCTTATTTTTCAGACGTTATTTCAAATAGCATTTTATCTTATAGTTTATAGTATATTATCTTTTCTTTCATTTTTATCCTTACTATTTTAACAAAAATCCACTTTTATTTTTTATAATTTATTTTAATTTAAAATAAAATAAATATATATTAAATATCTTTTATGTCATTTTACATTTATCAGTTAGTTAAAACGTTAGTTTTACCAAATACTTCCATTAGCTTATCAATGATTGATCAACAACCATCAACTATAAGTTATAAGCTCTTAGTCATTAGCCATTAACCATAAGTCATGAGCTATAAGTTAGTTTATCAAACAACAACTTTTTTTATTAAATAGAACCTAAATAGCTAAGGAACTGAAACACAACCAAATAAAATTTGAAAATTTATTTGAACTTTTTCAAATTTTATAACCAAAATATGTGTTTGAATGATACCAGAATAATTATAATTAGAGAATCACTTATTTAGCGCATTTGTCAAAAGCAATTGTATGATTGCGTAAGTGAAAATATCCAAATTTTGAATTTAAAATGTCAATATGAACAAAGAAAGAAATGTAATATCATTCAAAGGGTTACATTCCATAATTTAGATGAAGAAATTCAAGATAAAAGAAGAAGAAGAAGTTCATCTAACTTTTATTGATTCCAATGATGAAGCTAAAAAATGATTGTATAAGCTAATGCATACTCCTAACATAGCTACACCAATTACAAAGGTCCAGTAACTAAGGAGTCATTATTCTTCTACATATGAAAGGCCAATAGCAAATTAATTATATCTTGAGCTTGATAGACATTGTTGAAATCTCCTATAAGGAACCAATGGTGTGTGAAGATGAATATTTTCAATATCTTTACATAGATTTCTTCTTTGATCTAAAGCATTGAAAGCATATATTGCAATGCACCAAACCTTGAAGTCACCATTAAGAGAATATACCCCATAATGGATAAACTGAGAAGTGCAAGATATGCAATTCACCTTTATTTTTGAGTCATCCCAAAGAATCCAAATTTTATCTTATTGTGCTTTGAGTAGTTGTCTAAGAAGGACCACCAATTTCCCCGTTTATTCCTAATAAATTTAGCTTTAGGCGTCTTGACTCTAGTTTCTATTAAAATAGCTAAGTCATACTTCATGCTATTGAGACAGAAGTTAATCTCTCTGCATTTACCTGTATTATTGATCCCTCTAGCATTCCAAGAAAATATCACATCCCTGTGTCAGTGGTCACTTCAGGATCATTCCAAATCCTAAGTGTTTCAAAACCATTGTTACAAGGGATTTCAACGGCAGGCTTCTTTGAGGTGTTATCCTGGATCACAGTCTTACCTTTGTTTTTCCCACTTTCTTTGGACTTGTTTCCAAGAGGTATTGGCTTGCTCCACTAGTATAATTGTAGTCTTGATTACAAATTCATTTTTTTGATCCTCTTGATCAATTTTAACACGCCATTGCTTGGTGATTTTTGTATTTTCTTTGGTACATTTATGTCCTTCCTTCTGACAGATATCACAATATTTTGGCTTCAATTCAAACTCCACAGGTTGTTTGATTTTCTTACCATCATTATCATTTGTTGTTATGCTATCATTTTGCTTTTATGTGATATCAACCTCAACAAGAATTTTGGCATAAGATACCCTTAGCTTGTTTGTTGTGCATTCATCCATGAATAAAGGTCTTCCTATAGCACTCCCTACCTTTCCCAGACTTGTGGCTCCCCACAGATGAAGTGGCAGATGTGGTAGTTTCACCCAGATAAGTAAGGTACGCAGCATGTCCCTCTTGAAATCGAAATCTAGGCTTCATTGTTCATTCCTTCAGAATCATAGGCACGTTGTGAATTATGTATTGTCCTTTCATGAGGACTAAGTCTTTGTCTTTGAAAGAATTAAACTTCAAGAGGAAATATCCCTCTTCATGGTAAAACATATCAAGCAAATTGGGGAAATTATAGAACTTACTCATGTATTGCTACATTGCATTCATGCTTAGGTCTCTACCTAAGGCATACATGATAAGTGAAGATTCCTAGAATTTAACCTCATACTCTAGATCAGCTTCTTCAATTTCAACTTCAATCTATCCTTCCATAATTTTGGGGGCTATGAATTCTTTGGTCAAACCGCTAGCTGGAATTCGGCTACCACTTATGACATCAACCCACAATTTCTTAGCCGACATCTTAGAGGTGTTTGTTTTGTTCAGCTCAAGTGATGGGTTTCCTTCGAAGGCTCGTGATATCAACTACTTTTGAATGCTATCCTTTGATAGTGCATAATTCACATTACTTTTTATTCCTTCAGCGGTGTCGCTATTTTCCATTGTCTTTTCCATTTTTAGGGGTTGTACTGGTGAAGACGACACCTTCTTCGACCTTTCTCTTCCCAGAGTCATACTTCCAGATTTGTAAGGCTTCAAATCAACTTAGATCCCTTTGATTTTGTCCCTAATCCAAAGATTAGGAATTTAAACCACATCAGATTAAGATTCGGTCGTTAAAAAACCTAAAAATATGAAACCCTAAGTCGCACGCCAGAAATAGCAAATTGTCGCGTCTCAAATCGCCAATCTCTTTCAAATTATTATTAATATTATTATTATTATTATAAATTATTATTATCGTCTCCAATTGTAGAATATTTTTACATGTTAATACTTAAAAAAATTATATAGTAGATATAGTAACATAAATAAATTTTAATTAATAAAAAAATTATAAAATATTATAAATACTTAATTAAATTGGAATATATTTAAACGATCTTTTAAATATAATAAATTAATTTTTTCTAATTTACTATCTATAAAAATAATAACATATTTGATAAAATTTTAATATATTATTATAAAATTAAATTAAATAACACAAATTTAGAAAAATTATATATAAAAATAGAAAGATTATCATCCTCTTTAATCTTAAAGGATGTAGATTGATGGATAAGATATAACACATTTACTTCAATAATGTGTTTTTTTAAAGCAATTAAATTAGAAAACATGTAGCAACTCTTATCCACTCGTCAACATTAATATTGATGATTAACTTGATCTCTACTGCACGATGTGCGGATAAATTTTATTAATTATTATTGACAAATATAAATATATTTTTATTTTTATTTTTTTATTGAATTAATTTTTTATTTTAAAAGTTAACAATAATTTAATAGTTTATAGCTTATAAAAAAAACTTTATACATATATATATATATATATATATATATATATATATATAATATATATATATATATATATATATATATATATATATATATATAATCTTGCTGAATACAATCAACTTAAAAAGTGAATAAAAATATTTATATAATATAATAGAAACATATTAAATACTATGAATTTATTATAGTAATACTTTAGACTATGAAAAAATATATATCCTTCTTTATAATCCATCTTTCATTTGGTTTGCATCTAAATCTTCCACAATATTTATTGAGATTAATTGAAATACAGTAAAAAGGTTTTACACCATCACTTAATTATAGACGTTGGATATTAAAAGAAGTTTGACTTTTATTTTAAAAATCTATAAAGTAATACAAACGGGTGATGGTGATGAACCGACGGTGTAAAACTTTTTACACTGACAGTGTATAGTAATTAATCTCTTATTTATTTGGTCGATAATAATGAACAAAATTAAACAGACAATTAATATAATTCTCGGCAATACAATCAAATAGGATAAATTACAGTTTTGTCTTCTCAATTAATTTACGAAATTAGTCCTTTTATTTTAAATTCAAATATTTGTGTTCCCTTATTTTAAATTCAAGCAGGGTTAGTCTTAGTCTCAAATTTTTTATATAAAATCAATGAGATATTTATTTTTTAACTTATATTTTTATCTATAAAGTTCAACAATGTGTTTACATACGATGATTTGTCATGTTTCACAAGTAATTTGTTATTTAAAAACTCACAAGTAATTTATTATTTAAAAAATATTACATCGTTAATTTTAAATGCAAAAATATGAGAGTGGATCAAAATTATTTAAATTTTTAATTAATAAGGGGACCAAAACTGTTTAAATTTAATATAGGGGGTTAAAAATATTTAAATTTAAAATAATGGGACCAATTTCATGAATAAAATAAAATAGGGGAACAAAGTTGTAATTAAATTTTTAAATTAATATAATATAAATACCTTCAATACTATGAGTTTACTATGGTAATATAATTTTTTATTTATTAAATTGATTTACACCATACCAACGTTTTCATAAGTCGTTGTCATCTCCTCAATTGAATTTAAATTAATAATAAACTCAATCACATCTTATCAACAAAACATATAATTTAAGTTAAGTGACTTACAATTTTGACCACTGTTCTTAAGTCCCAAAGATTTAAAGGTAAGTGACTTACAACTTATCCACTGATTCTGAGTTCCCCTTTGAATCACTTTTGACTTAAATTTTGCTAATATCTGTTGCATGTGTTTCTTCTAAAGTGAATATAATTATTATTATTATGTTATGCCTGCAAAAAATATTTAATGTATTTTACATGAAAATAAAATAATTGAGTATGAAATTTAATAATAAGATAAACAAATCTGTAAATTGTAATTAGAAGAAAAAACCTCGTATTAATTGGAGTTGTTATCAATATTAGACATCGTGAAAAATCCTAGAAAATAATGAATATGTGAAATAGAAATAAAAGCAGTGAGTAAATAATGAACGTAGGGTTAAGAATGATTTTAAATGTGTGTAAAAGAATACAAAAAGACATAACATTTTATGATTGTTTTCATTTAGTATTATTAATGTTATTATTATGATCTATCATTTTTTTTAAGTTAATTTTTCTACCTCTACCAATTAATAGAAAAATTAGTAATCGATAAACATAAATAATGTAAGATTTCATATTCTCTTAAATACTCTATTACTTATCAATTGAGATAATTTGAGTTCCTAAATACTTTATCCCTGGTCAATTTGAACAAATTGAGTAATTAGTGTACTTAGTATAAGAAATGATATATTGGTGTTATTGGTTGACCATTGGTTAACCGGGGACAAAAGTTCAACCTATATATATATATATATATATATATATATATATATATATATATATTATATATATATATATATATATATATATATATATATATATATATATATATATATATATATATATATTCTCTTACACTCTTTTATATCACTCATTCTATCATATTGTTAGTAAGAAAAGAAGAAGAGAAAACAAGAAAAGAAAGAAGAAGAGAAAGGAACAAGAGAAAGAAAAAGAGAAAGAAGGAAGGAGAAAGGAAAAGAGGAAAAGCATGGAGAAGAAGGAAAGCTTGAATCATTCATAATTCATCTTCAATCTTCCATCATCTTCATTCTCTAAAAGTTGTGTTATAGGTAGATTTAGTTTTTAGGGGAAATAATCATGAAATGGGATTTAGGATTTGTGTGATTTTGCTATGATAATGAAAATTGATATTGATCTATGATGTTCTTGTTGTTCAATATGCTTACTTGTGTTAATCCATGATAATTGTGTTGATTTGGTGCAACATGATGTTATATGTTGTTGATTATTGTTTGTTTCTCACCTGATACGTTTTCTTACTCTTACTTGTTCTGCTCTAGTATTCTCGCTAGGCAGGGAATCTAGCTCACTGAGAGAGAACATATGTTCTTATGGTGTGTTGCTCTATAATGCTCACTAAGTGAGAAGGGTGTATCGCTAAGTGAGGGCTCACTTGGAACTCGTCATGTCTTCGTTAAGCGAGGTAGCTGAGTTTGTGAAGTTGATACATTCTATTTTGTCTCACTTGGACCTCGCCTTAGGCTTGCTAAGTAGGACTTCGCTTAAAGCCAACTCAAAAGCTCGTTAAGCAAGGGCTCTGACATGTCGATAGTGAAGGTGAGAAAAACAAGAAAGGGGGGGTTTGAATTGTTTGGAAAAATAAGCGCTTTTCAAAATGAAAACCACACAATGATTTTATACTGGTTCGCTTATAACACAAAGCTACTCCAGTCCACCCGGCCAAGGTGATTTCACCTTCAACAAGGACTTAATCCACTAATCTTGAAAGATTACAAACAACGTCTAAGATAAAAAATCTCTTAGCCCTCTCAAGTATACAGACTACACAGAGTCACTTGAGGAAATAAACAAACAATAGATAAAAGATTTATGTAATCTAGAGTGCTTCTAAGATAAGCAAGTATTACAATAGTATGAACAAAGTGATTCACGTTATAAGCAAAAGCTTCGTGAAGATTTAGAGAGCAAGAAGGTTTTCTTGTGTTGATGTTTCAGTATGATTTTTCCTTGTATGTGTAGTAGTTTTTGAATGTTGATTTGCAAACCTTTATATAGATCAATGAGGTAGTAGTTGAAACTGATGAGTAATAAGATGAATTTACGCCATAACATAAACAGCTTCTGCAGGATAACTTTTTCTCCTTGAAATGACTACTTACCACAAGTAGTATCTTTTTATTGAAATTGGAGATTAACGTCTCTTTCTTAATTAGGAAAACCATTTGCAAATCTTTACTTGACTTTAACGTTACTCTTTCATGATTAGCAATTCCATGCTCAGAGTATTTGTGTATCTGGAGAGTCTTGGAATCTTGCTTCTGACGTTTAATCTCTTGTGAGTTCAGATAGTTTCTTCAGATAGCGCTGATAACTTCTGGAGCTTAGAGATAGCGTTGTTCAGAGTCAGAACTTCTAGAGCTACTTCTTGTTCAGATGCTTCTGATACTTGTTGTTTTGCTCAGAGTTAGACTTTCTTGAACTTGTTTTCACTTCAGATGCTTCTGATCATTTGATGATTTGTATCTAATCTGGTTTTGTATCTGATGACATCATCAGATTTCTTCCTTCTTTCTTTAGAACCCTGCACACTTAGAAACTTTTCGTTAGGGTGCCATTTTTGGTTTCATCCTTTGTTATCATCAAAATCAAGGAATCTGTTGTAGAACAATTTTTGTTCTTACAATCTCCCCTTTTTGATGATGACAAAACAACCTTAATTAGCAGATGAAACATGAATAATATTAGATCAGATAGACAGAAGCTCCCCCTGAGTTAGTGCTAGGGAGTTCAGAAGTTCTTACCAGAGCTTCTAAGTAAAGAGGTTTCTGAAACTTTCTGCAATTTCTTAAGTCCAAGTTAGATAATTTTATTTTAAGAGAAATATGTTGCAGAATGCTTAAGGTATTAGACAATATTTTCATCAGAGCTATTAATGACTTCTCCCCCTTTTTGTCAGAATCAAAAAGACATAGTAAAAAATAAATAATGGAAGAGAAAAACATTGTATTAAAATAGAAGCACAAAGGCAACAAGAAATAAGAAAACATCAGATCCAGAGAAGGCAAGAAACAGAAACAGCAGGCAAGCAAAATAAATAAAATCCTAAGTGCCTAGGGGTTCGGAGGCGGAGGCATTCTCTGAAGCAGCATTGCAAGCATGTTCTGGATGTTGTCGTTGACAGTATCTTGCTTGTCCATTCTGGCCTGGAGTTCATTCTGGCCCGGAGTTCATTCTGATCTTGCTTGAGTTCTTTCAGAGTCTGAAGAACCATAGGGATCACAGAAGAGGACTCTCCCAGAGTCAGAGCCTGCTGGGCTTCAGCTTCAGCAGCAGCTTGGGCTTCTGCATCCGCCAGAGCTTTAGCTTCAGCTTCCTTTTGCCTTAGGATTTCAGCTTCCTTTGCAAGCCTTTCTTCTTCTAGCCTTCTTGCTTCTTCTGCTTCTCTTGCAATTCTCTCTTCCTCTAGCCTTCTGGCTTCAGCCTCTCTGGCAAGTCTCTCCTGGAGTCTTGCCTCAGCATCTCTGATGTAGCCATTTCTGACTTGTTCAGAGATACTCTTCAGCCTAAAAGACTCAGAGGTCATCCAGCCAATGACTCTGTTCCAGTGTGTCCTTACAGATTTAGGATCATCACTGATTTCAGAGTTAGTGGTCAGAGACTTGACCTTTTGTACTGAAGCTTTTGCTACCTGCATGATGGCTTCCTCAAGGGTAGGTGTAGAAAGTTCAGGTTCAGGTTCTGGTTCAGAGGTATGAGGTGGAGAGTTTGGAGGGCTGAGATTTAAAGTGTGAGGTTCAGATTCTGATTCAGGTTGGGGTTCAGATTCTGCTTCTGGTTGAGGTTCAGATGTTTGGGGTGAAGCATAAAGAGGGTTTAAATCTAAGGGTTCAGTTTCAGCTTCAGGTGCAGCGGAGATGTTTGGTGGGGTGATATCAGAGGTGTGGGGTTCAGAGGTTTGAGTTTCAGAAGGTATGGTGGTTGTTTGTTGTGGTGGAGGTGAAGTTGCTTCAGATTGTGTTTGTGTTTGTTGTTGTGAAGCAAGTTTATGAGCATAAATTGTGGCTATGGTTAGGGAATTAGGGTCAGGATATTCTGGGTCAGAAGAGATGGAAACATATGGGGGTGATTCTGGTTCTGAGGATGATGAAGAGGAAGTGCCTTGGTAGGTTTGTTTAGGTTCAGAGGGAGGTATGAATGTACGAGCTACATTTAGAACTGGTGAAGGTTGGGAGGTTCTGGTGGTTGAAGGAGGGATTTCAGAGGTAGTAAAAATAGGTTATGAAGAGAGAGGGTTAGAAGAAGCCATCAGAGGATTAGTGGTAACAGAAGGAACAGACGTACCAGTAGATATATTCAGAGGAGCTGAAGATCTGCTTCCAGAAGTTTCTCCAAGTCTGGCCTTCTTTGCCTGAGATGCTACCTTCTTTTCAGAAAGACCTCTCTTGTATCTGACGAAGTCTTCTTCAGAATCCAGACAGTCGTCGAGGCTGAAATCAGAGATGTCAACACCTTCATCCAGCAGACGATTAAGATAGATAGCAACAGCATCTCTGGGTTCATTCTTGAAGAACCTGGCCAGGCCATGAGGCATCTTCCTCTGATCTTTCAAACAATCCCAGGATGTATCCAGAGTTGGTTTGACTTGAATTTTCTTGATAATTCCCATACTCTTGAGATTCCTGGCGTTCAGAGGCTTCCCCACATCTATTGCCAGATCATCCATCAGCTTGGTCTTTTCCAGATGATCTACCAATCCGTTCTCAATGAAGACGTCAGATAGCAATCTTCCCAGAGGGATGTAGGATATGGGCTTCATGTTGTTTCTGGTTTCTCTGACGGAATCTCTCAGATATCTGAAAAGGAGAGCAGGGAGGCAGATCTTTACACCCTTCTGAATGCAGTACAGAATGCATTTCTGGTCTGCATTGATGTAGTCAGAGGAGTTAGAGGCAGGACGGTGGTGAATGGTTCCCAGAATAATCTTCAACCACACTCTGAGGTTCTGGTGCAGCTCTTTGTTCTTTGAAGGATTTCCTTCAACGTTGGGTTTGAAGATTGTTGGGTTGATTACTTCAGTGATGCGCTTTGACCTAGGAGGGATGTTGTAAATCCTTTTACCTCCAGCTCTCTCCATGTTCAGCAAGGAGGCAATTGACCCTTCAGTAATAACAATCTTTACTCCTAGAACATATGAGACAATGAAGTGGTCATCTGCATCTGCAAACCTCCAGAACTCCTTGACGAGAAGTGGGTAAATAGGACCATAAAGCCTTTGGAAATAGTTTTCCCACCCTTGTTGACGAAGTTCTCCAGTTAGATCAACGCCATTTCTTCTTAAGTTGTCGAAATCAACTAACGATTCACACAACACGTCCAATCCTTCAAAAGGGGTTGAAAGGTTGATATGGCGTTCACGGTCAAGAACGTGGGGTTCTTTGTAAACAGGGGTGATAGTGACGCCTGTAACCGTTGGTGTTGGAATGCTTGAGGTTTGAGCAGTAGAACTTGATTCCATTTCTTGAGAGAAGTTAAAGACTTGTTGTTGTTGAGCGTCCATGGTGAAGAAGAAGATGAAGATGAAGAACTTGCAGAGAATGCTTCAGAGAGGGTTTAGGGTTTTAGAGTGAGTGAGAGTGATAAGTGTGTGAAATGTGAGAAAAGTGTTTATATACTCTAAGTAAAACACATGCAAAACGACACACATTTCAGCGTTAGCACAAGAATCAAAATAGCACGCTTGGGGGGAAAAATGATTACAGCTAATTAATGAATGTCTAATCCCAACAGTACGCACACTGCTCTAGGAGATTTCAAACGTTCTGACCTTTGATTTCTTTTGACAGCTGTCTAGAAGTTCTAGGGTTAGACGCTTAGTGCTCCACGTGTTGATGTATCTGATCTTCAGGAATACCAAAGGACTGGTTTCTGAAGATTTCTAACTCAGATATCTTCTTAACTTGGTAGAAGTATCAGAGTCAGAGGCAGAAGTACATTTGTTTACATCAGAGTCTCATTTTACCTTTTCAGAGCCATACTTCATTCAGGGCAATTTTTAATGTTCAGATTTTCTAAGATAAAAAGAAATCTATCTTCAGCTAGAGGCTTCGTAAAGATATCTGCCCATTGATGTTCTGTATCAATAAACTTCAATGTTACTATCCCTTTCTGAACATAGTCTCTGATAAAATGATGTTTTATTTCAATGTGTTTGGCTCTGGAATGTAGAATGGGATTCTTACTTAAACAAATAGCAGCAGTATTATCACAAAAGATAGGAATGTTACTCTCAAAGATTTGTAGATCCTCTAGCTGATGCTTCATCCAGAGCATCTGAGTTGTGCACAGTGATGCTGAGATGTATTCTGCTTCTGCAGTTGATAGAGCAATTGTTGACTGTCTTTTGCTAGCCCAGGAGATTAGATTGTTTCCCAGAAGCTGGCAATTTCCAGATGTGCTTTTTCGTTCTAATCTATCTCCTGCATAATCTGCATCACAGTAACCAGAAAGTCTATACTCTGATGTTTTCTTATACATCAGGCCCAGGTTAGGAGTTCCTTTCAGATACTTAAGAATTCTCTTAACTGCTGTTAAATGAGATTCTCTAGGATCTGATTGGAATCTGGCACATAGACAGACGCTAAAGAGAATATCAGGACGAGTAGCAGTCAGATAGAGAAGAGAGCCTATCATACCTCGATAGAGCTTCTGACAAACCTTGTTGCTTACCTCTTCCTTTTCTAGAATGCAAGTTGGGTGCATGGGAGTTTTTGCAGAGTTGCATTCAGTCATGTTAAACTTCTTCAGAACGTCTTTAATGTACTTGCTTTGATGAACGTACGTGACTTCTGGAGTTTGATTAATTTGAATTCCCAGAAAGAACTTTAGTTCTTGCATTAAGCTCATTTCAAATTCTGTCTGCATTAACTTAGAAAATTCTTGGCAAACAGAGATGTTAGCAGAACCAAAAATAATATCATCAACGTAAATCTGGCATATCATGAGATCATTATTAAGGTTTTTACAGAAGAGTGTAGAATCAACTTTCCCTCTGATAAAATTTTGTTCCAGAAGAAAATTGCTTAAACGTTCATACCAAGCTCTGGGAGCTTGTTTAAGTCCATATAAAGATTTTTTAAGTTTAAAAAACATGTTCTGGAAAATTTGAATTTTCAAAACCCGGAGGTTGATTGACATACACTTCTTCTGAAATATAACCATTAAGAAATGCACTCTTGACATCCATTTGATATAATTTGATAGAGTGATTAATAGCAAAAGATACAAGAAGACGAATAGATTCTAACCTCGCGACTGGAGCAAAGGTTTCATTATAGTCAATACCTTCTTGTTGACTGTAACCTTGAGCTACCAGTCGAGCTTTGTTTCTGACAACTTCTCCTTTCTCGTTCAGCTTGTTTCTGAAAACCCATCTGGTTCCAATGACATGAGTGCCTCTGGGTTTAGGAACGAGATCCCAGACATCATTCTTTGAGAATTGATCCAATTCTTCTTGCATAGCTGCCACCCAGTCGTTATCCTGAAGTGCTTCATCACAAGATGTAGGCTCAATCAGAGATACTAGTCCTAGAGGAGTATCTTCAGAAGTCCTGAAGGTAGATCTTGTTCTGACAGGTTCGTCCTTGTTTCCCAGAATCAAATCTTCAGATACATTGATACGACTTTTGACTTTCTTTGGGATTTCTGGGGATTTTATTTCTTCAGAGTTCTGAATGACAGTTGCTTCTGGAGTTCTATCAGATCCTGCAAGGGTGATTTCTAAATCTGCAAAACTTTGAACTAGCTTTGACTTTTCAGGGTCAAGCTTATCATCAAATCTGACATGAATAGATTCTTCCACAATTTTGGTTTCTGTGTTGTATACTCTGTAGCCTTTAGAGCGTTCTGAGTATCCTAACATAATACCTTTCTGTGCTTTGGAATCAAACTTGTTCAGATGTTCTTTAGTATTTAATATAAAGCAAGAACATCCAAAAGGATGAAAATATGAAATGTTTGGTTTTCTTCCTTTACACAGTTCATAGGGAGTCTTTTCTAGAATAGGTCTTATAGAGATTCTATTCTGAATGTAACACGCTGTATTTACAGCTTCTGCCCAAAAGTGCTTTGCTACATTAGTTTCATTGATCATGGTTCTGGCCATCTCTTGGAGTGTCCTATTCTTCCTCTCTACAACTCCATTTTGTTGTGGAGTTCTAGGGCAGGAGAAATCATGGGATATTCCATTAGAATCAAATAATTTTCAAAATCTTTATTTTCAAATTCTCCACCATGATCACTTCTGACTCTAATAATTTTAGAGTCAAATTCTTTTTGCACTTTGGAACAGAAACTGGTGAATACAGAGTGAGACTCACTCTTGTGCTTTAGGAATTTTACCCATGTCCAGCGACTGTAATCATCAACAATGACTAGTCCATACTTCTTTCCATTAACTGATGCTGTTTTCACAGGACCAAATAAGTCAATGTGAAGAAGTTCCAGAGGCTTAGAGGTAGAAACAACATTTTTCTTTTTAAAAGATGTTTTCGAAAATTTTCCTTTCTGACAAGCTTCACACAGAGCATCTGAAGAAAACTTCAGTTTAGGTAGGCCTCTGACTAACTCAAGTTTAGTTAGCTGAGAAAGTTTCCTCATGCTAATGTGGCCCAAGCGTCTATGCCATACCCATTGCTCTTCGTGAACTGACATTAGACATTTAACATTTTGATCTTTTAAATCAGAAAGATTTATTTTGTAAATGTTGTTTTTCCTCTTGCCTGTGAATAGGACAGAGCCATCGTTCTGATTAATGGCTTTACATGTTTTTTGATTGAAGATTACATCATAACCGTTATCACTTAATTGACTTATGGATAACAAGTTATGCATTAATCCTTCTACATAAAGAACATCAGATATAGAGGGAAGAGTACCATTACCAATAGTTCCGGAGCCTCTGATCCTTCCTTTCTGATCTCCTCCGAAGCCTACAAATCCAGCGTCTTTAAGTTCCAGACTTTGGAACGTAGACTTTCTTCCCGTCATGTGTCGCGAGCATCCAGAGTCTAGGTACCATGACTGGTGTCTGAACTTTGCTGCATAGGATATCTGCAACATAGATAATCTTATCTTTCGGTACCCAGAATCTCTTGGGTCCTTTCAGATTAGTTTTCCCAGAGTTTCTTATAACTTTGGGTTTTCTAGCATTTTTAAATTTTTGTTCTTGTGTGTGTGTGTAATGATATGAAAAAGGAGATTTAATTTGATCACTTGTAGAAGTTTTATCTTCCTTAGGATCATACCCAATTCCCCTTTTATTGTTCTGACTTACTCCATAAATCATGGATGCCATAATACTCCTATCTATCCCATTTTTCAGAAATTCTTGAAAGGCTTCTTCATATTGGTAAATTATTTTATTTGAAGTTTGTGGTGCTTGAGATAATGCTTCTTCTAATTCTGAGCTTTTTGTTTTTGCTTCATCTCTTTCTAACATTAAAGATTTGATTGTATCTTCTCGTGATAAAATTGTTATCTCAAGCTCTCTACATTCTTCAAATTTTGCTTTAAGACAGCCTTTGATGTTTTTAAACTTTTGTTTTAATTTCTGATATGAGCTTAGAGTTTCTGACAAGCATGATTCTAAATCAGAACGAGAAAGTTCAGAAAATACCTCTTCAGATTCTTCATCTGAGCTGCTGGATGTGGTAGCCATAAGTGCTACGTTGGCCTGTTCATCAGAGTCAGATTTTGATGATCCAGATTCACTATCATCCCAGGTAGCCATTAATCCTTTCTTTGTTCTGAAGGTATTTTTCTTGAAGCTTTCTTTTCTAGAGTTGTCTTTCTTCAGCTTTGGGCATTCATTTCTGTAATGACCTGTTTCTTTACATTCATAACAGGTAATATCTTTGTTAGCTTTACCTTTTGAAGTTGACTCTGATCGATCCCCTCTGGGTCTTGGTCTTCTGAAGTTGTTGTTCCTCTTTTTCCAGAGTTGCTTGACTCTTCTGGTTAGTAGGGACAACTCTTCTTCATCATCAGAGTCTTCTGGTTCAGAATCGTCAGTATCTTCAGTTTCTGCCTGGAGAGCTTTGATTCTGTCAGGTTTCCGTCTTTCAGATCTGGACTTTAGCGCTACGGACTTGTTCTTTTTCTGAGGCTCATCCTCCTCTAGTTTTATCTCATGACTTCTGAGAGAACTAACAAGTTCTTCAAGGCTGATATTGTTCAGATCCTTTGACAGCTTCAGAGCAGTAACCATAGGTCTCCATTTCTTTGGCAGACTTCTGACTATCTTCTTAACATGATCTGCAGTCGTGTATCCTTTGTCTAGCACTTTAAGACCTGCAATAAGAGTTTGAAATCTAGAAAACATAGCCTCTATAGCTTCGTCATCTTCCATTTTGAAGGCTTCATATTTCTGGATAAGCGCCAGAGCCTTCGTCTCCTTGACTTGGGAGTTTCCTTCATGGGTCATCTTCAGAGAGTCAAGTATATCTTTGGCTGTCTCTCTGTTGGTGATCTTTTCATATTCGTTGTATGATATAGCATTTAGAAGTATTGTTCTGGCCTTGTGATGATTTTTGAAGATACGTTTCTGATCTTCTGACATCTTGTTTCTGGGAACTTCAGCTCCATTTTCTAAGACTGGAGGTGTATATCCATCTGTGACTATGTCCCAGAGGTCAGCATCATAACCCAGAAAGAAACTTTCGATTCTATCTTTCCAGTAATCAAATTTCTCTCCATCAAAAACAGGAGGCTTAGCATTGTAAGAATCTCTTTCATTTGAGTGGGCCATTGTTTTTCTCGTACTGGATCTCTCTACACGGTTAAGTGTTTGATTAGAAAATCAATAACAGAGCCGGAGCTCTGATACCAATTGAAGGTGAGAAAAACAAGAAAGGGGGGTTTGAATTGTTTGGAAAAATAAGCGCTTTTCAAAATGAAAACCACACAATGATTTTATACTGGTTCGCTTATAACACAAAGCTACTCCAGTCCACCCGGCCAAGGTGATTTCGCCTTCAACAAGGACTTAATCCACTAATCTTGAAAGATTACAAACAACGTCTAAGATAAAAAATCTCTTAGCCCTCTCAAGTATACAGACTACACAGAGTCACTTGAGGAAATAAACAAACAATAGATAAAGATTTATGTAATCTAGAGTGCTTCTAAGA
Source organism: Lathyrus oleraceus (assembly GCF_024323335.1). Taxonomy (NCBI): domain Eukaryota; kingdom Viridiplantae; phylum Streptophyta; class Magnoliopsida; order Fabales; family Fabaceae; genus Lathyrus; species Lathyrus oleraceus. Next base: position 492,326,744 of record NC_066582.1, on the reverse strand, counting down.
TAAGCAAGTATTACAATAGTATGAACAAAGTGATTCACGTTATAAGCAAAAGCTTCGTGAAGATTTAGAGAGTAAGAAGGTTTTCTTGTGTTGATGTTTCAGTATGATTTTTCCTTGTATGTGTAGTAGTTTTTGAATGTTGATTTGCAAACCTTTATATAGATCAATGAGGTAGTAGTTGAAACTGATGAGTAATAAGATGAATTTACGCCATAACATAAACAGCTTCTGCAGGATAACTTTTTCTCCTTGAAATGACTACTTACCACAAGTAGTATCTTTTTTATTGAAATTGGAGATTAACGTCTCTTTCTTAATTAGGAAAACCATTTGCAAATCTTTACTTGACTTTAACGTTACTCTTTCATGATTAGCAATTCCATGCTCAGAGTATTTGTGTTTCTGGAGAGTCTTGGAATCTTGCTTCTGACGTTTAATCTCTTGTGAGTTCAGATAGTTTCTTCAGATAGCGCTGATAACTTCTGGAGCTTAGAGATAGCGTTGTTCAGAGTCAGAACTTCTAGAGCTACTTCTTGTTCAGATGCTTCTGATACTTGTTGTTTTGCTCAGAGTTAGACTTTCTTGAACTTGTTTTCACTTCAGATGCTTCTGATCATTTGATGATTTGTATCTGATCTGGTTTTGTATCTGATGACATCATCAGATTTCTTCCTTCTTTCTTTAGAACCCTGCACACTTAGAAACTTTTCGTTAGGGTGCCATTTTTGGTTTCATCCTTTGTTATCATCAAAATCAAGGAATCTGTTGTAGAACAATTTTTGTTCTTACAGATAGATTACTTGCTCTCCTTGTTTTCCTTATGATATATATGTGAATTTTGTTGTATGACATGTCTGAATATGTTATTATATAATTGGGTGTGATTTGGATGGTTAGAGGTTGAAGAAGATGGGTTCAAAAGTGAGATTTTGGGAATTCTGGTGTGTCAGGCTCGCTTAGTCACTGCATTTCTCGCCCAACGAGATCTGATATTACGAGAATTTGAGCAATATTGAAAATAGAATATCATGAGTTTTGTAACTCGAAATGAGACACGTTCGGATGCGTTGGAAAGTTAACACATAGAGCTATAACAAAGTGGAATTTATAGGTTCTTATTCGACTCTAATTTCTTTGTTGAGCCTAGTTAATCCTATCATAGGATGATCAGATGTGCGCCTACTATGTGGCGTGTAAGTGTTAGATACCCAAAAGTGCTTATTTGAGCCATCAATTAAGGGTATCTTTCACTCTATTTCCTTGCTAAATTGTCAAAATCACCTTTGTTTTAGATGAAATGCATTACATTGATAAACAAGCTTGGTGCCTTTGATTTGTGTGTTATTGTGCAGGAAGAAGGCATGAAATAATTGAAATTTAAGACACAAGAAAGTTGGCAAAGGAACCAAAGAAAACAAGCATTCATCAGCATGCTCGCTAGGCGAAGGCTGTGGCGAAGCCTGCTCGCTAGGCGAGCGCCCAGCGAAAAGCTCCAGTAAAATGTCAATAAATTCGCCAGGCGAGCTGATAGCGAAGGTGGTAGCGAGTTCGTTCAGTTTTGGTGAAAAGCGCAGCCAGCACTCACTCGCTAGGCGAAGCTCTAGCGAGTCCCCGGCGAGCATTCCAGTAGCAAAACCTCTCAACCTCGCTGGGGCGAAGGTTGAAGCGTGTCCTTTGCTAGGCGAAGGTTTGTTCGCTAGGCGAACATGACAGTTTGAGTTAGTCTGTTTTCTCTGGGCGCAGGTGCCTTTGGTGCCACAATTAGACCCTCGCTAGGCGAGCCTTTCTGCTCGCCTAGCGAGCATGACAGCCCAGTACTACTCTATAAGTAGCAGGTGCCACTTTTGAGTGCCATACCTAGTTTTTACCTCATTTTTCCACTTTTGTACTTTCTTAGAGATATTTTCCAGCATTGTTCTTAGGATCTTTTATGCCCTAGATTTCATTTCTCTTCATCTTGTAACCATCTTCTACAAAAAGAAGGTGGATTCCCATCCAACATCGATTATCCGACTTGGATGTTGATCAACCTTCTTCCGAAACTTGCCGACCAAGCTACCATGAAAATGAGTAGCTAAGTCATCCATTTGTCAAGGTTAGATGTAGGTGATTACTAGCTTTGTGTGTAAATGTAAGGATCTTCATGTGTAAACTCTTTAATGGTGAATATATGATGAAAACTTTGTTTCTATTTAAAACTCTTTGTGTTGGTTTATGATCGAGAGATGTTTACCAACTCTTGACCTAGGTTTTCATCCAATCTTGTTTGTTAGCTAGAGATAGTAATGAATGATTTTGTTCACCATAAGGTTGAACCAAAAAGTTGTCATTTTGATAGATTGTGTTCGAGAGAAACAATGGATCAAAATGGGAAAACTCACAATGTGTGTTCGAGAGAAACATATTGGGAGGACTTTGTGAAATGATTTATCATCTAAAGGAGTTTATAAGATTGTCGACCGAACAAATACATGCAAAGTGATCATCGAACCCTAACTTTGACAATATTTCTCATTTATTCAAACCATAACTTTTACCGCAATTTATTACCTTTTTATGCAAGATAACGTGACAACCAACCAAAACCTTATTGTTACTTAAGTTAAGACTAATACAACCATCGAACGGCTGTGATATCTTACAATCCCTGTGGATACGATAACAAAAACCCGACACGTAAATTTACAACCAACAAAATGGCGCCGTTGCCGGGGATTGTAAATTGATATTGCGAGCATCGCAATGGTTGTTTAAGTTTTAGCTTGTGAATTTTTGACTTGTGCTTGTAATTTGTTTGGTTTAGTGTGCAGCTTACGTTTTATGCGAGGGCAAATCCCTGTGGACGAACTTCTTTTTGATCCCGAGATCGAGAGAACCGCAAGGAGGCTCAATAGCAAAACGAGACGTAGGAGGCAACAGGCTAGACAACGCCAAGAGCAAGGAGAAAGTTCTTCAACCACAAATCCACCACCATTCATACCAAACATGGAGCCACAACCACCACCACCTATTTCTACTTCATGCATCAATAGTCCAAGGAACACCGCTCAGTTTGCCAACCACACCGGAAGGCAAGCTGAGATGAAAACGGGAACTCTAGATCTATTATATGGAAGTCCATTCACCGGAATGGACCATGAAGACCCATTTGCTTTTCTCACAAAATTTTATGAGATAGCATTGGCTGCCGGAGTGGATCAGGCTCAGGAGCTTCCGTTGTTCAGACGATTATTTCCCCACGCTTTGCTCGGTAAAGCAAAGGATTGGTACCTAGATCAAACACCAGCCGTAATGACAGACTGGAACGTGTTAGAAGAGAAATTCATCGAAAGATTTTTCTCCCATAACCGATTCATGGAATCCAAGACGGCCATCTCGGTGTTTTCACAAGGAACCAGTGAATCATTAAATGAAGCGTGGGAAAGATTCAAGTCCATGCTTCGGAAATGTAAAGGGCATGGATTTGATGAATTGACTCAAATCCATATCTTCAAAAATGGACTTCAACCAAACTGCAAGACGTTGTTGGATGCGACCTCGGGTGGGTCTTTATTGTCAAAAAGTGCCGAAGAAGCCACAAACATCATAAATCGAATGGCTTTAAATGATCTTCAGAGTCAAAGTCGAGGAAACTCTTTGAAGAAGTCGGGAGTGCTTGAGCTAGGGACGAACGATGCCATCCTTGCCCAAAACAAGCTCATCTCACAACAAGTGGAACTCTTAACGCAACAAATCAAAGAGTTAAGAGAACCGTCAAAAGCTAAACAAATAGCTTGTTGTGAACTTTGTAAAGGTGAACATGACACCGGATTTTGTCCACCTCCCGGTTTTGACGAAGTAAACTACATGGCCAACCAAAGGGACTACCAACCGAGACCACAACAACAACAACAACCTTATCAACCAAACCCTCAAAATCAACAACAATTCCAAGGGAACCAAGGGTTCCAACCTAGAAGCAACTATTATCATAACCAAGGTTATGGAGGTGGTTCTTCTAGCCGTCAAAACCCTCCCCAAAATCCGTATCAATCTCAACAACCGCCGGTCGTCAATTCTAAGTTAGAAGAGACATTGACGCAATTCATGCAAATGTCAATGGCCAATCAAAAGAGCAATGACGCGGCCATAAAAAATCTCGAGACTCAAGTTGGGCAACTTGCTAAGCAAATCGCGGAACAACAAACCGATCCTTCCTTTTCGGCAAACACGCAAACAAATCCTAAGGATTATTGTAAGGCGATCACAACGAGAAGTGGGAGGGAGTTGATGAGTGAGAATAAAAAAAGAGTTGAGAGTGAACAAAGAGAGAAAGAGAAAGAAATTGAGGAGGAATTATTGGAGGAAAATGTTGATGGTGAAGTAGGAGAGTGGAGTGAGGGTGAAGAAGTTGAAAATAACGAAAAGAATGGTGAAGTTGAAAAGAAAAAAAGTGTGGAGATTGAGAAAAATACAAGTGATGAAGTAGTGGTGGAGCCAGTAAAAAAACCTAGATGGAGGAGTTCTAGAGTTGCAAAGGGAAAGGAGGTAGTGAGCGCTACTCCAATCCAAAACCTTCCTTATCCTCATGCTCCGTCCAAAAGGGAGAATGAACGGCATTACGCCCGGTTCATGGGTATTTTTAAACAATTGAAAATCAACATTCCGTTTGCCGAAGCCTTGGAGCAAATGCCCAAGTATGCCAAATTCATGAAGGACATACTTACAAAAAAACGGAGGCACACGGAACCTGAGACAATCTTGCTTGATGCACGATGTAGTGCCATCATTCAGAAAACCCTCCCCAGGAAGGAATCCGATCCGGGACGAGTCGCTCTACCGGTAACCATCGGAGACACCTACATGGGTAATGGCTTGATTGATTTGGGATCTAGCATCAATTTAATTCCACTGTCCATTATCAAAAGATTGGGAAATGTTGATATCAAGCCTGCGAAGATGATTTTGCAACTTGCTGATAAATCTACCACTGCACCATATGGAGTGGCTCAAGACATGTTTGTCAAAGTTGATAAATTCTTCTTCCCGGTTGATTTTATTATTATTGATATGGAAGAGGATGATGATGCTCCGCTCATCCTGGGCCGACCATTCATGAAAACCGCGCGCATGATGATAGACGTAGATAACGGTTTGATGAAGGTAAGGGTCCAAAATGAAGAGGTAGCCTTCCATCTTTTTGAAGCCAAAAAGTATCTCAATGATAAACATGATTCTTTCCGAATCGATGCCACAGAGGAGAAGCTAGTGGAGGTCGCAAACCAGGTCCATATTTCTAATCCTTCCGAAAGACCTCTTATCGGAGTCTACCAACTTTCGACCAAAACTAAAGAAAAAAAGATGGAAGCATGGTTGAATGAATTAGAAGCTTGTGGAGAACTTGTCTATCATAAAGAGACAAGGGAAGGCGTGGATATGACAAATATAGTGGAGGAGCCGAAACTAGAGCCATATTTGAAATATGTGTACCTTGATGATAATTGTGCTAAACCCGTGATCATTAGCAATAATTTGTCCACAAACGAAGAGAATCAATTGATGCGGGTGCTAAAAAAGAAGGAGGTTGTCAAATTAGTGGAGGCCGGGATGAATTGTTCTATAGCCGACGGTGAATGGGTGAGCGTTGTGCAAATAGTTCCGAAAAAGGGTGGTATTAGATTCTATCGAAGGTTCATCAAGAACCTCTTGAAGACAACAAATCCCTTGAGGAGGTTGCACAACAAAATGGATCCCGGAAGCTCTAAAAACAAAATGGATCCCGGAAGCTCTAAAAACAAAGTGGCCAGCGGAAGCTGCACAATTCCGCTTGATGCTCCTCTGTGAGCATCGCACCGTCGAGCTTAGCCGACGTTAAACAAGCGCTAGTTGGGAGGCACCCCAACATTGTAAGTATTTATTTATTTTTTGTGTTGTGTTGTGTTGGGTTTCCTAGTGCTAACCATGCTGTCTGAACATGAATTGCTGCCTGTGAAAAGGCATTTGCTGTCAGACTCGCTAGCTGCTCGCTAGGCGAAGCAGCAGCGAGCGCTGCATGACAGCACTTATTTAAAAACTCAGCAGGGCACTCATTTTTGCCCTAACACAACTTTGCTGTCTTGCAACCCTGCTGAGAACATTTTTTTACAGAGCTCTCCACAATCTCCCATTTGCATCTCTCTCACCAACACTCTCTCTTTTCGGTCGATTGCAAACTCTACTCACTTCACATTTCCAAATCCGTGTAACTAAGGTTTGCCCTACTACATTTTTCTTTTTGTTTGAACTCTAAATTTCCAATTTGAATTGCAATTAGGATGAGTGGAGTATGGGAAACATTAGGTGTGCATGTGGTAATTTAGGTTTTGCAAATTGGGATTTTAGGTTTTAGAATTGGGGATTTTAGGTTTTGAATGCAAATATGTAATCCCCAATAGCATAGAACGGTTATTTACTTGATAAATCATTAGGTTCTGATGTTGGAACCATTTGAGTATGGGTTTTGGGGGAGAATCTCTGAACATGCTGAAAAACCCCAAAACCCGTAAGGTTCGCTAGCACTCGCTAGGTGAACCTGGGGCGAGCGTTCGCTGCCACTTCGCTAGGCGAAGCAGCAGCGAGCATGTCAGTCTTTTGAATATTACTTTGATGTCTAATCTGTTTGTTTGGTGTGTGTTGTTTCCTCTCATATTTTTTGCAGATGGAATCAAGGTCTGGAGCGTCTAAGAAAAGAAAGGGAGCGGCTACTTCCCGGACTGTGCCTATCCAATTCGATACCGACAAGTTTGTCGGTCCAAAACAGGATGCAAGGTACATCGCTCTGAAGAAGCGGAAAATTCTTCCAGAGAAGCGATTCCTAATCAACCCACAGGGCACGAACAGAAATTTTGCCGGGTTGATTGACGCGAAGAAATGGGATCGGTTGATTAATCCTTTGGAACATTATGACATAGCAACAGTGCGGGAATTTTATGCTAACGCACTGCCCGATGACGACGAGCCCTTTACTTGGGTATCTAAAGTGGCCGAGCGTCCTGTTCCATTTGATCGGGATGCCATCAACCGAGTCCTTGGGGAACCGCTCCAGCTGGGAGCTGAAGAGAGGGACGCATACCACACTGATTTACGGCTTCACCGTGATGTTCCAGCCATTACTGCCGCCCTGCTATTAAGCGGGAAATCTGTTGAGCTGAACCCATATGGGGTTCCAATGAGGTATCACCGGGAGGACATGACTCCCATGGCTCAACTGATACTGCTCTTGGTTTTGACCAACATCCAGCCAAAGTCCCACACCTCTACAGTGCCGATCCTAGTGGCACATTTGGTCCATTCTATCCTCACCAACGTCGAGATCGATGTCGCGAGGATCATCGCAAATGAGCTGAAGTCCGTGATCGAGAGCGGGCTAAAGTCGGGGGCTCGTGTTAATTGTCCCCTAGCTTTCCCGTGTTTGATCATGAGTTTGTGCATTCAGGCAAGGGTGAGACTTCCGTCTCGGGGTCAGGTAAGGATCCCGTCACCTATCGATGACCGGTATGTGGCCAAATATTGTAGAGCAAAGACTACTAGTGGCAGTGCAGCTGCAGAAAGTACTCGGGCTTCTGATGGTCCTGGTACTTCTACTCCTAGACTAGATCCATACGTCCAAGCTGTGTGCAATTACAGTTTGGAATGGATGGCGGCATCCCAGAGAGCCATGTTAGATATGCACGACTCTATGCAGCGGTTGCAGCTGCAAGGAAGTGGTGCTCATGCTTTGATGACGCATGAGCAGTTTCTGCTTAACGCCAACTGGCCTGTGGATACGCCAGTGTATAGTGAGGGGGTGGGCGCTGGTACAGCTGATGATGATGATGATGATGATGTTGATGATGAGGCTACCGGTTCTGATGCCGGTAGCGAGGAGGAGTCCTGAGCCCTTAGAGGGTTAAGTTTTTGTACTTTTCAGTTTTTATGTTTATTTCTATTTGTATTTTCGGATTTTGTATCTTGACTTTGGTGTTGTACTATTGGGGTGTTTTGTCCCCCATGAACAAATTTATATTTTCAGTTAATGTTATTTATTTATGTTTTTAATTTTGTTTGTTTAATAAATTTTTGGGTGATTAAGTGGCAAACCTTCTAGATTGGTTGCTCCTCAAGAAGTACCCAATGAAGGTGCATCCGAGCTTGGATGGCAATGATAAGAATAAACAAGTGAATGAAGCTAAGGTACATGGTTACCTCCGGCTAGAATTTTAGAATGCATTAGGAACTTTACTCTTTTTGGTAAATTGAATATTGTCTTTTTGCAACATAATTGAATGAATGTTTCATCTAGAACTTAAAACCACAAATTGTGAGGAAACCTCCATTGTACACTTAAATGCTGGATTCTAATAAGTTTTGTTGATTCATGTGATTCATGTTTTGTCTTTTATTATTGTGAAATTGTGGAAGCAATTAGAAATGATCAAGGCACTTGTTTTCTTTTGGGCACAACTACATCCAAAAACAACTTACCTGTGAGCAGAGAGAGTATTTGTTAACCCCTTTGAGCTTAAACAGTTGAATCTCGGCTTGAAATAAAGCGAGATCTCAAAAATCTTTTTTTTACAACCCGGAAAATCTTGATTATTGTTCTTTTGCCGTAAAAAGTTAAGAGCATTCACTTAGGGTGAGGAAGAAATAAGTTGGGGAGAACGAAAAAGAATCGGTAAGTACCATAACTCTTGAAAAAGAAAAGAAAAACCGAGCAAGCATAAAAAAATATATGTATAGAAAATATAGAAAAGAAACATCTGTTTTGTATATTTGATGTGAAAGAAAAGAACAAAAATAGAAAGAATGAAAATGAATGCTTGCTTGGAAGAAAAATAGTGAAAAATAAAAATGAGTTGTGGAATATGTGTTGTGAAGGTTTCAAATAAGAAACAAATGAAACAAAGTCGAGATGTGTGAATAATACTGTGAATGTCTCTTTTGCATCGGCACTTTCGTTTCAATGGCCTTAGAAATGACCCTTGTTTGTTAACCTAACCAAGCTTCAACCGAAAAGCCCTTAGTGATCTTTATGCTTCCACAGTACCATTTATAATTGTTAGACATTGTATGAATCTATTTGATTTCTTCATTGTTTGTTAGAGAGTGAGATTATTCCCGCGGTTGCAAACGCGTAAAATCTTCATTCCTTATTCGAAGAGGAGAGATAGGATGATTCATTCAGAATAGTATTGTTGTAGATAGATAAATATTTTGCATTGCTATTTAAGTTTTAGTTCTTGTGTATTATTTTATTTGAACCGTTGGAAACTTGTATATGCTGATTTCGCTTGTGTTTGAGCCGTTTATCCAACTTCGGAGAAACCATTTTCTTAAAGCAAATCCTCTTGTCCTTCAAGAGGCATACTTTGCTTGAGGACAAGCAAGAATCTAGTTGGGGAGAGTTGTTAGATACCCAAAAGTGCTTATTTGAGCCATCAATTAAGGGTATCTTTCACTCTATTTCCTTGCTAAATTGTCAAAATCACCTTTGTTTTAGATGAAATGCATTACATTGATAAACAAGCTTGGTGCCTTTGATTTGTGTGTTATTGTGCAGGAAGAAGGCATGAAATAATTGAAATTTAAGACACAAGAAAGTTGGCAAAGGAACCAAAGAAAACAAGCATTCATCAGCATGCTCGCTAGGCGAGCGCCCAGCGAAAAGCTCCAGTAAAATGTCAATAAATTCGCCAGGCGAGCTGATAGCGAAGGTGGTAGCGAGTTCGTTCAGTTTTGGTGAAAAGCGCAGCCAGCACTCACTCGCTAGGCGAAGCTCTAGCGAGTCCCCAGCGAGCATTCCAGTAGCAAAACCTCTCAACCTCGCTGGGGCGAAGGTTGAAGCGTGTCCTTCGCTAGGCGAAGGTTTGTTCGCTAGGCGAACATGACAGTTTGAGTTAGTCTGTTTTCTCTGGGCGCAGGTGCCTTTGGTGCCACAATTAGACCCTCGCTAGGCGAGCCTTTCTGCTCGCCTAGCGAGCATGACAGCCCAGTACTACTCTATAAGTAGCAGGTGCCACTTTTGAGTGCCATACCTAGTTTTTACCTCATTTTTCCACTTTTGTACTTTCTTAGAGATATTTTCCAGCATTGTTCTTAGGATCTTTTATGCCCTAGATTTCATTTCTCTTCATCTTGTAACCATCTTCTACAAAAAGAAGGTGGATTCCCATCCAACATCGATTATCCGACTTGGATGTTGATCAACCTTCTTCCGAAACTTGTCGACCAAGCTACCATGAAAATGAGTAGCTAAGTCATCCATTTGTCAAGGTTAGATGTAGGTGATTACTAGCTTTGTGTGTAAATGTAAGGATCTTCATGTGTAAACTCTTTAATGGTGAATATATGATGAAAACTTTGTTTCTATTTAAAACTCTTTGTGTTGGTTTATGATCGAGAGATGTTTACCAACTCTTGACCTAGGTTTTCATCCAATCTTGTTTGTTAGCTAGAGATAGTAATGAATGATTTTGTTCACCATAAGGTTGAACCAAAAAGTTGTCATTTTGATAGATTGTGTTCGAGAGAAACAATGGATCAAAATGGGAAAACTCACAATGTGTGTTCGAGAGAAACATATTTGGAGGACTTTGTGAAATGATTTATCATCTAAAGGAGTTTATAAGATTGTCGACCGAACAAATACATGCAAAGTGATCATCGAACCCTAACTTTGACAATATTTCTCATTTATTCAAACCATAACTTTTACCGCAATTTATTACCTTTTTATGCAAGATAACGTGACAACCAACCAAAACCTTATTGTTACTTAAGCTAAGACTAATACAACCATCGAACGGCGGTGATATCTTACAATCCCTGTGGATACGATAACAAAAACCCGACACGTAAATTTACAACCAACAGTAAGTGGGTTAGCTTAAGTTAAAGTAGGTTATGTGAGAGCTTCGCCTAGTGCTTAATTAGCAAGTTAATTGAAAATCATGTGAGGAGGCGATATAATAATGCTAAATATTACTTGAATGACGTGTTTTCCTGTTTCCACCATAAAACGGGATTTGTAACTTCGATTGATGTTTGATCGGATACATTAGAAAATGAGTCCAATGCTATACCTTTTGGTAAAGATAAACCATGCTTATGTTCTAGTTATTAGTTGGATAATGGTGAGAAACCTATGATCCAAAAGACCTATTTGGTGATGAGCATTTTATCATACCCTAATTTTGTTCGTGCATTTTAAACTTTCATGGATCCAACTTTATATAGTTTTGTCTAGAATAAATTTTTTGTTTTACAGACATGCCAAATGAATCGATTTCTTAACTTCATATTAAATTAGTGAACATTTTTTTCAAGTTTTGGCTTGCAATTGTCTATTTTATTGATATACAGTACGCATAGTTTAACCCGGTATGCTTGTTTTATTTTTTAGCATCTCCTGACGGTCGCATTTTGATCTGTCCGGGCCTTTTCAATCAAGTATTTTTTGCTACGAGATTTGATTCGTGACTGACTGTGTTATTGAACTTTATTTCGTGTAGATTATTTTAATATGTTCATTTCATTTTTTTTAGCATTTTCGCACTCGATTTTATTCGTTTTGATTCCTTTTATTTTTATTTTTTTATAAAATATCAAGAAAGATAAATTGAGCTAATTGAGTAATCAATTTGATTTTTAGTTATTTTATTAAAAAATATTTGAATTTTTATTTCACTATTTTTTAAACTCATTTTGATCACTGAAGTATCTAAGGGTGTTTTGGGAATTTTATTAAAATTATAAACCATAAACCTTACTATAAGTGCATACATGTGAGTTTATTGGCTAGAAAAATTCAAGAGGGGAGCGGCGCCCCCAATGAGATATCATCCCTCACTCAAATTTTGAAGAAAAAAAAGTTTAAAAGAAGTATATCCTTCTCATCTCTTTCAACGATTTTGGAAATGAAAAAAATAAAAGGAAAATAAGTATTCTACAACGTATACGTGACCCCATTACACACCAACCAACATCTTCTTCTTCTTTTCCATACAACAAAAATACACTCCTCTCTCGCTACAGTAACGAAAATGTGTACCTCCACTCCATTTCCTTACATATAACTCACATACAAACGCACAAACCACCTACGACGGGAAACAACCACGGATCCACCATCCTTCCTTCAAACTAGAACTAACATCCACCATAAAACCTTGCTCCACCATCTTTTCATTCATCACACAAACCCTCCATACATAACTTGCTCCAAACCATAAATACCATTTAACTCAACCTTGAACCTCCATAGCACAACTTCAACCTGTAAAAATCTCATCCACGCGCATTGTTCATATGGCAACCACCATATCACACACCTCTTCATTTCACCACCATACACATCCAACGTCACCACAACCTTAACCTGTAACTTAACACATATCTCCTTCATATTTTCATGTCAACCCTACGTAGTGCTTAACTCTCACCAAGCTACATGTTTGTACCACCATCAACAACCTTCTTTATACACCAAGAACAACAAAACATTAACCAACCTCTCCACAAACAAGCTCACTACAACTTACACCTTCAAGCCACCACCTCTACTCTGATCCAATCCGACAACACAACACTTCTGATCTGCTCTGACCATGCAAACATCGTTTTCAGCATCACTCTTCATTTGGTAACATTTTGAATCAAGTCTTCTATGGTGTTGCTATGTACATATTGTTTTATGGTGTGTTTGGATTTCGATTCTAGTTTTCATTTGCTTTCGCTATGTTTGTGATGGATTTTGCATTTGAATGGTGTAATATTGATGTAACGATATAGATATTATGTGTTGTTGTTTTGATTTTTTCGCATTAAGTTGCGTTAAGATTGGATTGAATATGCAAATTCGACATGATTCGTATGTCGTTATTCTGCTGAATTTTCATTCGACGTAATAATGTAATTTGTTGATGCATATGCATGTGGTTTGGTTGCGTTCGGAATTATGTTTTGCATGTGGTTTGGTTGCGTTCGGCATTATGTTTTGCATGTGGTTGTGTTACGTTTCAATTCACGTGCGTTAACTTTCGTGTTATTCACGTGCGTTAACTTTCAATTCACGTGTTAAGTTATCTTTCGTTTCTTTACGTTAACTCAATCTGCATATTACATTTTGTATGCTTATTCTTGATTCGATTTGATATGTGTTGGCTATAATTTATGTATTGCTTGTTTGTCATTGTTGTCTCACGTAGGATATGATGCCTCACACGATTCCTTGTGTTGCATTTAGCCATTGCGTACAAGAGCCCTTTTCATTTTGTTACGTTACTTTTTGTTGTGTTACATTTTGTTATGTTACGTTTCATTTTGTTGCTTTAACTTTTGTTTGGTTACATTTCATTTTGTTATGCTATGTGACAATTCGTGTGTTAACTTCTGTGTTGTTAGAATGCACACCCTCACATTAGAATTTGTGTCCTCGCGTAAGAACTCGCAACCTAGCGTTATGATTCACGTCTTTACGTTTTACCTCTGCAAATGTTAAATTATTGCATGCATTGTGCTACTTCTCGATTATTTTTTCACGACATTTCATTAAACCTATTTTCACAACTCGATTAAATCTATTTCTTAATAAAATCAGAAGAAGAGGAACATTAGAGTTTTACACTCCATAAAAAACTTGAAAAAGAATTCTTCTTCCGTTATAAAACATCTAATCAAACTTGGAAGAAAAGGAACATTGGAGTATACACTCCATGAAAACCTTGAACAATCGGCCTCGAGGCGCACATCTTGGTCTTACCGAACGTTTGTCTTCCGCAAACAAATTTTAGAAATCCTTGGATGAAAAAGGAACTTTGGAGTATACATTCATGAAAACCTCAAACAATTGGCCCCGAGGCACACATCTTGGTCTTATCGAGCGCTTTTCATCCTATTAAAAACAATTTAACACATCAAACCTATATTTTATCGCCCTCGCGTGATTGAAAACCTTTTCGCAAATGAACAATGTTTAATCCATTCTACCGCGACATAAATAAATACTTAAGCCTCTCATGTGCGAGCATACAAGCAACGTTTAACCGCTAGAACACAATCAAGCAGGATCCGTTCTACTGTTATACAAACAAACGCTTAAGCCTCTCATGTGCAAGCATACAAGCAATGTTTAACCTCTAGCGCACGATCTAAACATTTGTTCAGTAAAATCAACCAAACAATACATAGTTTTCTACCATGAACTACGTAGCTTTGAGTTCCCCATCGCACTTGAGGATATGTAGGAGCAAGACCCGCAATCTTGTCAAGCACCCTAATAAAGATCTTTCTATGACCCCTAACCTTTTTCTTTTTTCACTTTTCATAACTCGAGAAAACAATAACTTAAGCTAACATTATATTCATAAATCTAACCAAATAGTTTCCATTGAGTACAGTGGATGTGAAGGGTGTTAATACCTCCCCCTCGCATAATCGACTCTCGAATCCAAATTTGGTTGCGATGACCATTTTATTTTTTTATTTTAAGGGTTTTATCGATATCTTCCCTTTCCTTCTTTGGAATAAATAAAGTTGGGTTGCATCTCTGTTTAATCATCTACGAGCGTGCGATACGCCCGTAGGTCGTATTTTTTGCGATGGAACAACTTTATTTTGAAAGTCCTATTTAGTGAGGAACCCTTATTCTTAAAGTCATATTTGGTTATGAACCTTTGTTCCAAAAGTCCTATTTTGCGATAAACTATTATATGTTTTTCATGTACACTATTGTGATGTAATGCATTAAATGAATAGTGGATAAATCATGTGTACATTATGCATTATAATATGACATGTTGTGATAAATGTATAATAATTGATTAATTACTATGAAGATAAGTGGGGTTAAACCTACGATTGTGGCTTGGTGAATGAATTAGTAAAAGAATAACTTAGGTTATTCTAAATGACTTATATTGTGATTCTCAGACGTATAAGTACCTAGGTGTGTACCGCAGACGGGTAGTCGCTTGGAATGGATCGTTTCATCTATGATAATGTTGCATGGCATGATAGTTGTTTGTGATAAATGGGTTTTCTATGGAACATGTTATGATGTTATGAGATTAGTGAGTATAATCACCTAGTGATTGATGAGTGCAATCACGTTATGAATGTTTAGACTAGTCACATGTTTGAAAATAACCCTTGCTCGTGCACGTTACAATTGAGATACTTGTGTAAAGTAGAATTTGGAGGTAAGCCCTATTGATTCACAAAACTCAAAGTGTGTTAGAGTCTTATACGAGTAAAGATACTCAAGTGGGTCAACGTCCCATATAAGAAGGATGCCTCAAAGTGGGTTTGAGTCTCATACAAGGAGAGAATGTGAATCTCAAAGTGGGTTAGAGTCTCATACGAGGAAAGATACCCAAAGTGGGTTAGATTCCCATAGTGGTGACGATGCTTAAAGTTGGTTTGAGTCCCATGGAGAATATGATTTCACAATGTAATATGAATCATGATACAGAGATTTGTGACCAATGTCCTTTGTCCTATACGTAGGCTCGGACGGAGAAAGATGCTTTGTTGCATTTCTGAGTAGTTATTTATTGAGCTGTGTGAACTCAAGTTTACATGTTTTCCACACAATGCAAAAATCCCCTAGATACTTAAGTCTTTCTCTATTTATAAGTGAAACATGTATTAAGAAGTCAAGAAACTTAAGTTAAAATTTTATAATAGTCCTTGTAGAGCCGAGTGGACCTATAAGATATGGAACTCACTGAGATTATTATCTCGCCCCCACTATTATTGTTGTTTTTCAGGTGGTTCTTTATAGGTTAAAGGTGAGGATAAGCTTGTTTGATGATGTTTTAAAGAATTTTGTTATCATGATCTTCCGTTGGGGATTATGTGCATATGTGGATATTGTACATATCTTAGTTTTTGATTAGGCATTGTTGTATATCATGTGCCATAATTGTATATGATTCTTTTGGACATGTATATACAGTGTCGAAAGGAACTTATGTATATCAGTACCAGTTTACACTATATATAATGTATTTCTAGATTATATTATATGTGGGTGCTATAATTGGTATCAGAGCCGGTCAATTATCGACCTAGCCTTGAGACATCATAAGTAATTCAAATCCTGATTTACATGTGTTTTACCAACATGATTCTTAATGTCACAGTATGTAGTATTGGGCTTGATCAACCTAATTCTATGTGCATGGTAGGTAGGGTCATAGTTAGGTGACCACGAGGACTCTGAAGGTTTAGTAGAACTTATGTTTTGAGATTAGGATCAAGACAAGAGTTTGAAAGTAAGGAGAACCAGGGAGCTCGGTTAAAGTCGTATTAAGAGTTGTGATTCATGTGATACAACAATTGTAGAGTAGTGCACAGTTCAAGTCATCTGATAGCATAAGAGGGGTGAGAATCTTAAAGGTTTCTACCAAATTAATTCACCTAAATTTGAGAGGTGTCTCAACTTTTGGTAGCATAAGATTGACTTACTATTATGGAATAAGTATTGCAACTAATTCCCTATAGTGAGGAACAAATGGTAGTTTATGTTCATTTGCTACGCAGTTCATAGGCGAGGTGGTGTGTCAGTGTCTCAACTCATATGACCACCCAAAATGCCTCGAAGGAGTATAAGTATTTCAAATAAGTATTCCTGGGAAATTATTTTCCCAATAATTTGGAGGCTCATGAGGCATTGAGATTCAGCAACTTAATCAAGAGTATATGGTAGTGACTGATCATGTGGAGAGGTTTGAGGGCATGACTACTTACTCCAAATGATTTGTTTATGCACCAGATGAAGAGTAGAAGATAGACCAATTGTACCTAGTCTTAGAAGGGAAATCGAGTTTGGGGTAGTTCAATAAAGATTCACTATTAGTATGAGACCGTTGTGGAAATGTTAAGTTGCCCAAGGAACAATTGAAAAAGGTTCATGTCGGAAGAGAGAGTTGTACATTGGATCCAGAAAAGCGTGTGTTAGCATTACCTCAGTCACAAATATGGATGCTTGATTATAACATGTTGTGATATTTGTGAACAATCACACTCCTTTGTTAGAGCATGCAAAATTTGTTCCTTGAAAGTCCAAGTATGTGTCAAGCAATAGAGAGTGATCAACGCTTGGGTACAAAACTAAGTGTGGATCATGAAACGGACTATATTGTGTGAACTCGTAAGTAGGTGGCAAGAGTTATCAGTTGCGAGTCGTCCAAATATGTAACCTTTGGGCGATGGAGCGTATAGTTAATGTTAAGTTCGAAATGGAATCCAAGTCAGTAAGTGTGTGGTAATATCAAGGTTCATTTTGAGTGTGTATTATTTGGTTGTCAAGAGTAAGAGTGGCTTATTGAAAGTCCTTTTGTATTTTATCTTTCTAATTAGTGTTTGGGTTGTATGATCGCGGAGCATGACGTTCACACATCGTTGGAATTAATTAAATCTTGAATCTCATTTTGTGTGTCGCTGTAAAATACAAGTTAAGAAAAGAGTTTTAAGATTAATGCAAGTTAGACTGATAGGATTGATATTGAATTCCTAAATGTGTATTACGTAGTTGATCATCTGTATAGATACCAAGGAAGTTATACGCTTGGGGATCCAGTCTATATGAATTGTATTCATAGTGAGTAAGTCTTGGGCGTATCACTATTATGACTAATGAGATCTATAAGGAATGAAGATGGAATAGATTTTCTGAGTGGTGATCTCGAGAAGATCGGTTCAGTATCTTGCTAATGTGTCAATAAGGTATAAGTGGATAGTCATAGTATGACATCTATACATTTCACTCAGATACATTGCCTCAGAGGTAGACCCCCATGAGAGTGGTACCTGATGTATACAATTCTACCATACCTTATCAGCAGGATTCGTGTGTTATATTTCCATGTAAGAGTGAGAATGGGATGTTCCTAAAGTTTAGTGTGTAACTCATATTATATTTTTGTAGGAACACGGGCTATAATTTCCATGAGATGGAGCAGTACGGTCAAAAGGAATAATTATGATTAGGAAGTGTGATGTCATCTCAAGATGTGTAACCATTTGTATGACTCTGTGAGTAGCGCCAGAAACTCACGTTTTCATCCTTGATGGGTTAAAATCCCATGTAAGCATTGTCCCATTGGTGACTTGAAGTTCGTTAATGGTATTATTTTGTTAGTTGGTTGAAATCCCGTGTCAAAAAAATCCCATGAGTGGTTCAAACCCCTATAGATGACTTGAAATGGAATATAGCAATAAGAAACAGGTATTTTCAGACTAATTTGGATTAATTGCAACCAGCATAGGTTAATCTGGAATGTTTTACACTCTTATGGTTGTAGTCGCGTGACTCATGCATATCTATCTTTTGACAAATGTCGGTTCTATTGTCAACCTTTGTGCATCTGCAAGGAAGTTATTATATCTATGAATGTTTGTAAGGTGTTAATGTTGTTTTAGGAAGTAGGCGCCCTGAAACGAAAGTGCAAATTTTCTATAGAATCCCATAAGCTAACCAGTAGTTCCTATGAATTCCATGGGTTCCTTGTTGTTTGGGTCAAAATAACATGGTGGATAGTGATGGATGGAAGAGCTCAATAAAGTTTCATGCAGGATCAAGGAGATGATTACTCCTATGAATGGAAGTAAGATACTTCCGCACGGAGTGTATGATATCTTATTGGAGTAGTGCGGAGAAAGTGAGGCATTAGGTGTGTGCACGCTTAGTACGCACTATCAGGCCAAGTGGAGTCTAATAAGAATATCAGTAGCTGGATTATAAGGTCTCTCAAAATTATTGAAGAATTTATAAGGGAAGAGTCATCGACATCACATGTATGTAAGGAATCAGTGATTAACATCACAAAGATTTGAGAGTGTTGGTTATTCGAACAGACTGAGTGGCACATTCAAAGAAGTAAGTGATAGGAAATGGTTGGAGGTTAATCAAGGATTAGAAATAGAAGTATGGTTAGACTAAGGAGGTCTTGAGAAGTCGTGAAAGAACAAAAGTTGCAAATAAGATAAGATGGAAGTTCAACTATGCCAGAGAGTTGTGCATCGGATAGAGAATTAAACTCAAGCAAAGTCAGGTATTAATTTAAGTTGGAGATGCAAGAAATGTCTTATCGCATTATTTAGAATAAATTTGGGGACAAATTTTAATTTAAGAGGGGAGAATGTAAGACCCCGTATCCTCTTAAATACTTTATTACTTATCATTTGAGACAATTAGAGTTCCTAAATGATTTATTCCTTGTCAGTTGGGATAAAGAGAGTAATCAGTGTAGTCAGATGAGACTAATTAGTACAAGAAAGGATATTTTGGTGTTATTGGTTGACCAATGGTTACTAGGGGGCAAAAGTTTGACCTAGATAGTTTATCTTACTCTCTCTCATGTCACTCCTTCTATCATATTGTTAGTAAGTAAAGAAGAAGAGAAAGAAGAAGGGAGAAAGAAAAAGAGAAAAATCTTGGAGAAGAATGAAAGCTTGAATCATCCATAACTCATATATAATCTTTCATCATCTTCATCCTCTAAAAGGTAGGTTCTAGGTAGATTTAGATTTTAAAGGAAAATTATCATGAAATGGAATTTAGGGCTTATTTGGTTTTGTTATGATCATAAAAATCGATGTTGATGTATGATGTTCTTGTTGTTTTATATGCTTACTTGTGGTAATCCATGATATTGGTGTTTATTTGGTGTAACATGATGTTATATGTTGTTGATTATTGCTTATTTCTCACATGTTACATTTTCTTATTGGTTTTGCTCTAGTATTCTCGCTAGGGAAGGGAGATAGCTCATTGAGCGATAACTTATGTTCTTTTGATATGTTGTTATGTGATGCTTACTAAGCGAGAAGGACGTATCGTTAAACGAGGGATCGATTGGAGCGTTCCCTGTCTTCGTTAAGTGAGGTAATTGAGTTTGTGCAGTTGAGACATTTTGTTTTGTCTTGCTTAAACCTCACTTTGAAAATAGCATATCTTGAATTTTGTAACTCAAAATAAGACACGATCGGATGCGTTCAAAAGTTAAAGTAGAAAGTTATAACATAATATAGCTTATAGGTTCTTATTCCACTCCAATTTCACTTTTTAGTCCGGTTAACCCCGCCATATGATGATCAGACATGCGATTACTATGTGGCGTGTAAGTGGGTTAGCTTATGTTGAAGCAAGTTACATGAGAGCTTCGCCTAATGCTTAATTATAAATTTAATTGAAGAACGTATAAGGAGAATGTATAATAATTCTAAATATTACTTGATTTATGATGTTCTACTATCATGTATGCTTATGACTTATGCAATTACTTGTTTCCTGTTTCCACAATAAAATGGGATTCGCAACTCCGATTGATGTGAGGTAGGATACATTGGAAAATGAGTCAAATGTTCTACCTTTTGGTAACGAGAAACCATGATTATGTTGCGATTATTTATTGGATAATGGTGAAGAACCTTTGTTCTGAAAGTCCTATTTGGTGAGGAACCTTTGTTCCAAAAGTCCTATTTTGTGAGGAACCTTTATTCTGAAAGTCTTATTCGGTGAGGAACCTTTGTTTCGAAATTCCTATTTGGTGATGAACTATCATGTGTGCTTCATGTATAATATTATGATCCATATGGATTGAATTAATAATGAAGAAATCATATGAATATTATGCATTATAATATGACATGTTGATAAATGTATAATAATTGATTAAATATTATGAAGACGAGTGAGGTTAAATCTAGGATTATGGCTATGTGAATGAATTAGTAAAAGAATAACTTAGGTTATGCTAAATGAATTAAATTGTGATGCTCGGATGTATAGGTACCTCAGTGTGAACCGCGGACGAGTAGTCGCTTGGAATGGATCGTTCCATCTATGAGAATTCTGCATGGCATGAATGGTGAACGATAGTTGTTTGTGATCAATGGGCTTTATGTGAAACATGTTATGATGCTATGATATTGGTGAGTATAATCATCTATTGATTTTTGAGTGCAATCACGTTGTGAATGTTGAAACTAGTTAGGTATTAGGAAATATCCTTTGCTCGTGCACGTCCTGATTGTGATATTTACGTAAAGTAAAATTGGGAGGTAGCACTATTGATTCGTCAAACTCAAAATGGGTTAGAGTCTCATACAAGTAAAGATAATCAATTAGGTTAAAGTCCCATAGAAGAAGGATGCCTCAAAGTGGATTCGAGTCTCATACGAGGAGAAATGTGAACCTCAAAGTGGGTTATAGTCTCATACGAGGAAAGATACCCAAAGTGGGTGAAAAATCTTAAAGTGGGTTCGAGTCCCATTGAGAATCAGAATTCACAATGTAAGTCGAATCATGATATAGAGATTTGTGACTAGTGTCCTTTGTCGTAGACGTGGGCTTGGCCAAGGAAAGATGCGTTGTTGCATTTCTAAATAGTGATTTATTGAGTTGTCTGAACTAAAATTTACATGTTTTCCATACAACGCAAAAATCCCCTAGATACTTAACTCGTTCTCTATCGTGTAAGTGTACACATGTATTGAGAAGTCGAGAAGCTTAAGTTAAGAATCTATAATAGTCTCTATAGAGGCAAGTGGACCCATAAGATAGGAAACCCACTGATATTATTATCTCACCCACTATTATTTTTGTTTTTCATATGTTTCTTTGCAGGTTAAAGGCAAGGATAATCTTGTTTGATGATGTTTCGAACACTTTTGTTAATGTAATCTTCCGCTATGGATTATGTGCATATGTGGATATCGTACATATCTTAGTTTTTATTAGAGGCACTCTTGTATATCATTTGCCATAATTGTATAGTATTCTTTTAGACATGTATATACAACTCATCGACACTTATGTGTATCAGTACCAGTTTATACTATATATAATGTATTTCCATATTATATTATATGTGGGTGTTATAATTGGTATCAGAGCGGGTGAATTCTGGACCGTGCTTTGAAACATCATAAGTAATTCAAATCTGCCTCACATGTGTGTTTTCCAATATGACTTTTAACGTCATGGTATGTAATATTGGGCCTAATCAACCTAATTTTATGTGTGTGGTAGGTAGTGCAACACCCTAAACCCTGAAACTTATTTAAAAAAATTTACGCCATAATTTAAGGTGTCACCAACAACAACCCTTTAAAATACGTCAAATCATTTTAAACTACGCAACAGAAAAACATTTCATAGAAACTTCATAAATAAAGTAGTAAACTTGAAAATAACAAAAACCAATATCAACTCAAAACATAACAATTCTCGTCCCCGATGTTACACGGTCAGAGCACTAAAAACCTCTAATGTAGGATAAAGCGATAAATAAAAAAATAAATAGTAGCTCCAAAAATCCACCTTCCACACATATCAACAACGATCACTCATGAGTATCTACAAGATGTCCATGGTGGAAAATATGAAGCAAAGGGGGTGAGAAACAACATTAAATATGAACAGTGTAAAGAATGTGGAGGTAGGTAAACATACGGCATAACACAGGTTCAATACACAGTCAACATCACCATAATTTCACACCTAACCATAACTATACACAATTCTATGTATGTAATGCGACTCACGATACAATGTGAACATATGCATGTGGTACCATTATGGACAACACAAGTCCATCTCGCTCATGAATCCCCATCTTAGAACCATAGCACACCAATTTGTTACTACCATCATAAGTAATGCTTCACTGGTTACCATTTGAAACCAGTTACTCGCTCCAGAATCCACAATATTAGATCAGAGCACACCAAACTCCATACTAATCACCATATAGTAACACTTCACTAATTCCTCATTGGAATCAGCTACTGACTCATGAATCCACACCATCGGACCAGATCACACCAAAACTTGACTAAATCCCATACACCATGATGCATGATTTTAAACAACATACATTATCACCAAAATGATCGCCGGAATTATCACCATACAATCACCACAATTATGCATAGCATTATATTAAATACACAATAATTAATTAACGCCACCATAAATGATAAACCACACCAAACAGAAGCACCATATCAAATGTGTAATTTATGCGGAATTCAATCATATTTAATCATTTAGCATCATTTCACCATTAAGTAAACAGAATGATTCAGGAAATTATACATACATTCACACATCTAGCATACATTCACACATCATTATAACATGTCAATTCATATCACAAGTCACCACCATCATGTAGCTTTGTTCATTAGTTTTCCAACGCTTTGAACCGCACCTCAATTTGAGTCCCAGAACTCAAGTTATGGCCAAGCACAAAAGGGGAACCAATACATTGATGTTGAGGACCATTTGAATGGTGTTAAAGTTTTGTTCAGCATTTTTCAAGGGAACCAATCAATTCTTCTCTAGGACCAATCGTTTGGTGTCTATAATTTTCTCAACCATATTAAATCCTTATCTCCCCCTTACCTTAGATTTTCAGTAAGTAAGTTCTTCTCTAATGGTTTTCCTTTCCTCTGCTAGCTCTAGGGTTCTCCTTATGTCTCTTTCTTAGGTTATCTAAGAATTGGATTTATACCTAACTTTCCCTCGCCTTTTAGAATATATACCTAATGTTTTCTACAAGATCCCTTATAATTACCTCATTAGCTCCCAAGACTTTTAATTCACACTATCACCCCAAACTCTCATTACTCTATTTTTCTAATTAAATTATTAAACTAATACTAATAATAAATTTAATTTTCCACCCAATATCCTATTTTCTCATCATTTAATTATTATCCTATTATTTAAATCAAATAGAATTATTATAAATCCTGATAAACTCAATATATCCACATATATTCCAATAATTCACATATTCATCAATAATCACATAATTTCAACATATAATAAAATGTGAATAATTCGTTGAGGATCATAAAATAAAACTAACAAAAAATTAGGGTGCTACAACTCTCTCCCACTTAAATAATTTTCTCCCTCGAAAATTACCTTAAGAAAACAACTTTGGATTGGACTCTCTCGTCTGACTCTCCAACTCTCACGTCATGCCTCCATCAGTTGGTACTCCCCACACCATCTTCACCAACGCAATCTCCTTACCTCTCAAGTACTTCACTTCATTATCCTCAATTCTCAATTGAGACGCCTTCATAGTCAATGTTTCTCTAACTTGCACATCGTCCACTTGAATTACATGAGATTGATCAGGAATGTATCTCCTCAACTGATACACATGAAACATGTCATAAAGATTAGCAAGCGGCGGTGGCATGAAAACCCGATAGGCCATCTATCTCATCCTCTGTAAGATATAATATGGACCAACAAAATATGGTGTGAACTTTCGAGACTTCAAAGCTCGACCAACACTAGTTACCGGAGTATCTCTTATAAAAATGTGATCTCCCTCTTGGAACTCAAGTGTTTTCCTCCTCTTATCATGGTAACTCTTATGGTGTCTCTGCAAAGCTTTCATCTTCTCTTAGATCATCTTGATTTTCTCAGAAGTTTGGTGAATAATCTCATGTCCAAGCACTGCACTCTCACCAGTTTCATACCTACACAAAAGTGTCATACACCTTGTACCATACAAAGCCTCGAACGATGTTATTCCAATACTATAATGGAAACTATTATTGTGAGTGAACTCAATCAACGGAAAGTGTTTATCCTAAGCACCTCTTTTTTCTAGCATACTGTTAGATGCCCAAAAGTGCTTATTTGAGCTATCATATGTGGGCATCTTTCACACTTTTTCCTTGCTAAAATTGTCAAAACCACATTTGTTTTACATGGAATGCATTACATTGATGAACAAGCTTGGTGCCTTTGATGTGTGTGTTATTGTGCAGGAAAGGCATGAATTAATTGATAATAAAGACACAAGAGAATTGGCAAAGGAACCAAAGCAAGCAAGCATTTCATCTGCCTGCTCGCTAGGCGAGTCTGTGGCGAAGCAATTGGTTCGCTAGGCGAGCTCCTGGCGAGAAGCTCTAGTAAATTAGCAAATTAATTCGCTAGGCGAGCTGAAGGCGAGGTGGTAGCGAGTTCAGTCTGTTTTGGTGGAAAATGCAGCCAGCACTCACTCGCTAGGCGAGGCTCTAGCGAGTCCCCAGCGAGCATTCCAGTAGCAAAACCTCTCAACCTCGCTGGGGCGAGGTTGAAGCGTGTCCTTCGCTAGGCGAAGGTATGTTCGCTAGGCGAACATGACAGTTCACCAAGACCCTGTTTTCTCTGGGCGCAGGGGTCTTTTGTGCTCATATTTGACCTTCGCTAGGCGAGCCATTCTGCTCGCCTAGCGAACATGACAGTTCTGCACTTGTCTATAAGTAGCAGGTGCCACTTTTGGGCACCATACCTCATTTTTTTACCACTTTTTCCATTTTCTGTACTTTCTTCTAGATATTTTACAGCATTGTTTTGGGAGCTCTTATGCCCTAGTTTTTCATTTCTCTTCATCTAGCAACCATCTTCCACAAAAAGAAGGTGGATTCCCATCCAACTTCGATTATCCGACTTGGATGTTGATCAACCCTCTTTCCTTACTTGCCGACCAAGCTACCATGAAAATGAGTAGCTAAGTCATCCATTTGTCAAGGTTAGATGTAGGTGATTTCTAGCTTTGTGTGTAAATGTAAGGATCCTCATATGTAAACTCTTTAACGGTAAATATATGATGAAAACTTTGTTTCTATTTAAAACTCTTTGTGTTGGTATTTGATCGAGAGATGTTTACCGATTCTTGACCTAGGTTTTCATCCAAACTTGTTTGTTAGCTAGAGATAGTAACGAATGATTTTGTTCACCATAAGGTTGAACCAAAAAGTTGTCATTTTGATAGATTGTGTTCGAGAGAAACAATGGATCAAAATAGCAAAACTCACAATGGGTGTTCGAGAGAAACGCATTGAGAGGACCTTGTGAAGTTATTTATCATCTAAAGGAGTTTATAATATTGTTGACCGAGCTAATACATGCAAAGTGATCATTGAAACCTAACTTTGACAATATTTCTCATATTAATCAAAACATAACTTTTACCGCAATTAATTACTTTGTATGCAAGATAACTTGATTAACACCGAAACCCTATTGTTACATTAAGTTAAGATTAAAACAACCATCGAACGGCAGTGATATCTTACAATCTCTGTGGATACGATAACAAAAACCCGACACGAAATATACATTTCAACAAAATGGCGCCGTTGCCGGGGATTGTAAATTGATATTGCGAGCATCGCAATGGTTGTTTAAGTTTTAGCTTGTGAAGTTTTAGCTTGTAAATTGATATTGCGAGCATCGCAATGGTTGCGAGCATTTCAACCCGACACGAAATATACATTCCAATTACGTTTTTATCGCACATTTCTTCTCAATCCCACATCTCTTATGTTCTTTTTTTATCTTCTTTAATCTCTCATCTCATGTTTTTTATGTTTTATTATAATGTCTTTGATATTATTTTATGCTACTATTTTATATATGTTTTTTATTCCACTTTTTTCTAATCTACTTTTTTGTATATTTAATGCGAAGTTTTTGTCTAAGTATGATAAGTTTTGATGTTATTTAGTAATGTATGAATGACTAAACACAAAGTTATGTTGTTCTCTATAGGTGTATGTATGGCTCAATAAATATATTATAAAAAACCGAACCAATCGAACCAACCCAAATCGCATTGGTTTGGTTTGGTTTGGTTTGGTTTAGTTTTATTTCTAAAATCCAACCGAACCAAACCAAACCGTATGCTTTTTTCTCTTGCGGTTCGGATGATTTTTATCATCAAAACCGCCCAAACTGCACCGCGAACACCCTCCTATATTCAATTCCTTAAATTTGCTCAGCAACATGACATTGATGCTCGATCCTAAGTCACATAAAGCATGTGGTATTTTTAAACCACCATTGGTACAAGTGATGTTGAACTCCCCTGAATCCTTCATCTTTGGTGGAACTTTCGACGGTTTTACCGTCTCCTCTTTCTTTGTCATGTTGACCTGTTATTAATCCAACTTATGCTTTCCACCTTTCAGCAATACCTGCATAAACTTAATAAACTTAGGAATTAACTCAAAAATTTCATGAAAATAGATACTTACATGAAGTTGTTTCAACACTTCTTTAAATTTTTCAAATATTCCAGCCTCATCCTCATGTACTAGTTTATTCTTAATCACGTGATATGATGGTTTTATGTAATCTGGTAAAGGTGGGTACGGTTCATTTAGGATTTCCTCATTTGTTATCTTCCAAGGAGAGTTTTTGTCTATGAGTTGATCAATGGTGACTCCTCTTTCCTCTATGTCACTTTGATTTGCACTTTCCTCCTTTTCAAGTCCACCTTCTTTTTTTTCGATTTCATCCTCTTGAACTATTTCAGTTTTATCCTTTTTAGTAACTACCCCAAAATCCGCATCCACAACCTTGCATGTTTCATTCTTAGGATTATTGATGGTGTTACCGGTGATTCCTCCACTTGATCTTGGCAAAGCAACTATTTGTCTGGATAATTGACCAATATGAGTCTCCAAATTCTTGATTGACGCATCATGGTTTCTGCTCAGAATTTCATGGTTCCTAGTTACCTGATCAAAGTTACTTTAAGTAACTTGAATGAAACTCAGCAAAGTCTCTTCCAACTGTGATAACTTCTGTTGAAACTGAGCTTATTGGCTTTGTTGCATGCCTTGGTTGGAATTTGAATTATGATTATTGCTCCAACGGAAGTTTGGGTGATCCTTCAAACCCGGATTGTATGTGTTGGAATACGAGTTATTCTTTTGAAATTAGCAAACTGGACCTCCTCACTTGTCCCTTCCAATGAGCACCTTCCATTCGCATGTTCTCCTCCACATAAATCATGCATAAGTGCTTGTACCTGGCTCACGTTAGCTCTACCTAAGCTGCTTTCAGCTAGCTTTTTATTTAACAATTCAATTTGAACTAAAAGAGTAGTATGGGTATCAAAAGGTAACATACCTTTAGGCGTGCCCACAGTTTCAAGCTTAATCGACCTTTCACTTTTCGAACGGTAGTACACATCTTCTCACTGTGGTATTTTAAATATGGTTCCGTAATTTAGCGGATAGTGCCTCCCGCATAAGCATCCAATAACATGTGAGTTTGACTCTTGAGACCTTTGATGAAGTTTGTCATCTACTCCATACTATTCATGTTGTGACTCTAGCATCTGTGCAACAAAAGTTTGAATCTTTCCCAAGCGTCATAAAGTGACTCAAATTCCTGCTGCTCAAAATTGAGAATTTATGCTCGGCGCTTGGTAAATTGAGTTGTAGTAAAAAATCTTTCAAGGAATTTATCCTCCAACGCCTTCCAAGTCCAGTTTGTTCCATTCGGAAGGCAAAGTAACCAATTTTTCGCCCTTCCAATCATTGAGAACCCAAACAACCTCAATTTAATCTGGTCATCAGTGACATCAATTGGTATGCACATTGAAGCGGTTTCATCAAAGCGTGCAAGATATGCCCATGGGTCTCTAATTGCGTTCCCATTGAACAGATTTTCTCTTAAATCTGAAAGTACATAATTTTTAATATCAAGGTTAGCAGGGCCTGGCGGTACAAACCCTCTTGAAACCTGTCCTTCATCGGTTTATTTACAGTAATCCCCCATAGTTAGGGGTTGTGCAGCTTCCATGACTTCTTCTTCAGAATCATAAGAACTTAATAATTGTTATTCTCCTGGTATTCCTCCATCCATAGTTGCTTCTCTAACTACTTTTCTGAGAGCACGAGCAATTTTTTAAATTTTCGGGTCTGATGGAATTAGCGGTGATCCTTAACTGTACATACACAAACATAAACTACTCCAGTAGCACTATGATAAACAAGAAAAAAAAATTAAAAATACTAAAAATGATTTAAAAAATTACACAAACATCGCCTTGTTGAAAAATCAACAGTCCCTAGCAACGGTGCCAATGTCACAAAAGCGGTTAGGTTGTGTTCTAGAATCCTTCATTCCTCCATTGTTGATGTTTGATGCTCTGTATGAATGATCTAATCACTATAACCCCATCATAAATTAATAAAACTGTTATAGCCATTCCCTCACGAAATAACTCATTAACCACTACTCAGAGCTTTCTATCCCCTAGTCCACCAGCATAACCATAATTAGGCGATGTATAGAACATTAATTATCTATGTCACTACTCGGGGCCTCCTATCCTTATTCAACCAGCATAAGTACAACAGTTTCCCCTAGGTCCAACACATAGACTAATGGTCAGTATTCCCTATGTGACCAAAATCAGATTAAAAGAGTATCTCACATGAAAAGCATTATGAACAAGAAGTAAATGAATAAGATTATAGATTAATAGGTTCATACAATGGTCAAATCAACATAGAATCCAACATTATAGAAATAGGTTCATCATAACACAACTTAACCTAGAGGGGCTTAGTTACTCATAGTGCAATTAACAATACCACACCTGATAGATAAAAATAAACTGAGAAGTCCTTTAAAGTGATGGCCTCCAATGGCTTCAAATGCTATAAAATATCTACTTGTGCCCCCAAAATCGTGCTTCAATCTCTAGACTTCATAACCCTTGTGAAAATGCAGAAAATCCTCTTTTAAAGGTGTCATAACAGACTAGAGCGCATTAGAGAAAGCCCAAAAAATGACCACCGCACGCGTGATACCTTGCATCACGCGCGATGCAGCTTTAAATTCCATATCACATGTGTGATGGTGCGTGTGATCATTCTTAGTGGTTGCATGCTTTTGCTCCCTTTTCACTCAAATTTTCACTAAGTCCATAGTTTTCACACTTAGCTATTTTTCCCTCATCTTTGATCATTCTTCTTCATATTTGCTCGACTTTCACTTTTTTTGCTCCAATTTTTTGACTAAATATATGCAATGATAGACTTTCATCAATTAACACTAGTCAGTCAACCAATCCCAAATCAACTTTCTGACCTTCCCTGATCTTTTCAAGTATATAACTAGTCAGATTCAATGTGCCCAACTTCGTATTATTAGGATTCTCTTCATACACCAAACTCATGTCTCTAAACTTCTCAATCAATTCTAACTCTCGAACCATCAACATCGACATATGCAATGACTTCCTAATAAATGCATCAACTACAACATTAGCTTTACCCGGATGGTAACTCAAGCCAAAATCATAATCCTTCAGATATTCAAGTCATCTCTTTTGTCTCATATTCAACTCTTTCTGATCGAATAGATACTTCAAACTCTTGTGATCACATAACACTTCCATTCTGGAACCAAACAGATAGTGCCTCCAAATTTTCAACACAAACACCACGGTTGGCAACTCTAGATCATGCGTAGGATAATTCCTTTAATGAACCCTCAATTGTCTAGAAGTGTAAGCCACAACCAGACCATTATGCATCAATACTCCACTTAGACCCATCTTAGAAGAATTATAATATACAATAAAAGACATCATTTGAATTCAGAAAAATAAAAATTAGAGCAGACGTCAAGTTCCTCTTGAGTTCTTGAAAACTCTCTTTGTAACGCACATCCCAACTGTCGCGACTGATAAAAATACAAAGTCGCCATCATCCTTTATTTGTTCCTAAGGAACATATAAATAATGATAAAACCTAAAGTTAAGGTGAGACACTAGAGTTCGGCAGTCGGTTAAGCAAGGGGAAGGTATCAAACACCCCTTACTTTTATTGTACTAAATGGGATCTGTAAGACCCAAATTTTGACCCTAAGATCCCTCATGCAATCTCATCATATGCATTAGCATTGGGATCATACCTTGGCATCCTCCTTACCCCTCTTCATTGGGTTTGTTTTGGGAGAGATCACCAAGCACCATGTGATTGTATCATACTTGTATTTGATCATTTTACTAACCAAAATACCAAAAATATGTCTTTGCATTTGCCTAACTCTTTTGTATGTAGGGCATGATCACCATTGATCTATCAAGTTCACATCTAGGGTTTAAGACCCCCATTGCTAAGAGCACAACCAAGGAATGATCCATAATGACTCTAAGCATTATGTGTGAGTCCCAATGATCTCTACATTTTGTTTTGATCAAGCATTCTTCAAGAGTTTGAGTTGATTTGTCTTGGAAATCCTAGTTCATCTAGGTATCTTAAGTAACTTCTTCAACAAGCTTCTTCACCAATTGATAAAATTTCTCAAGGGGCACTTCAAAATTCATCATATTATGCATATATGAGCTACCATGACCCTAAAAAGTCAAGAGATTTGCAAGTTAGCAAGTTGGTTGATGGTGGTTGGCCAGATGAATTCATCTGATCAAAACTGGGTCCCCCTAGACCATATCTCCTACAATTTTTATCATATGAAAATGATTCCAAGAGAAAAATTACTCTAAACGACATTGCAAACAACTTTCATGTTGGGGTCTAGATCTAATTTTGCTTGTAAAGTCATTTTCTATGTTAAAACATTATAGGTCATTTTGTCTAAACCCTAATTTGAAAGTCAACTTCCCAAGGCCATAAATTGCTCAATTTTTATGAGATGAAAGATTTCCAAGTTGCACAATCAAAATCAAGATTCTACTTCAACTTTGATGTTCAGAGTTAGATCTAAATAAACTTTTATTGTTCATTGAGAAGCGCCTAAGAGGGGGGGATAGTTATGATCTTTGAACACTTTTTCCGGTTTATGAACAACTTTGTTCTTTCTTTTCTGGTTATGTTAAGCGATGAATGGTAAAGTGCGGAAAGATAAAGAACACGAAGAAATATCTTGGTTCCCCTCACAGATCGAGAGTACTCCAGTCCCCTTTCAACATGAAAGAGATTTCACTATCTATTATGACTTGTACACGACATACACAATCACCAAGAACAACCTCTTGTGATTCACCAAGTTGATATGAGAACAATCATCTCAAACTCGACTCTCTTGCTTCCAACAATCTTGGACAGCAAGGTGTTTACAAAATACACAATCTTATTTTTCAACAATTCTAAAAATAAGGTATGGATTACAATAATGGATTGAATGTAAAGTTTGTAGTATAATGATCACTCAAAGTGATATATCAATTTGCTTGATCTTCTCTTCCAATGAAAATAATTCATAACACAAAGATATTAGCTTGCTCAAGAATTTTCTGTTTTGAATGATATGAAAATATGCAGAAAAATCTTGAATGAAGATTTAAAACAATAAGTGTGAATTCTGAAAATTCTAAGAGATTGATTGGAAGAGGTGAAATTTGAATTTGAAAGATCATGTATTTATATGCACATAACACCTCAAATGAAACATGGTAATGTTCTGAAAGAATCATGAACAATTGTCAAAGATGAAATGAAAATATTCCATGAAATGGTGCATGAAGAGGTGTATGAACAACCACTGATTTTTCAGAAACACACAGTGGTAAATCGATTTACATAATGGGTAAATCGATTACCCTGTTGCAACGTTTAAAATATTTTTAAATCTTTCAGTGGTAAATCAATTTCCCTAAGAGATAAATCGACTTACCTAGTTAAAAAACTTAAAATTTCGCTTCTGGAACTGTAATCCTCCAGTGGTAAATCGATTTACCTAAGTGAAAAAATTAATTTTTGCTTTTACAAAATATGAAAGCTTCAGTGGTAAATCGATTTCCCTTATAGGTAAATCGATTTACCTAGTTTGAAAATAAAAAATATGATTCTAAGACATTTTCCATGAACTATGAAAAGTTATGCAATAGCCATATGAATGCTTGAGCATCTAAGACTTTAGTGAAGGTAAGTATTCTCATTATACCTTCTTGAAGTGAAAAGCTTAACTTCTTGAATCAAGATGCTTTATCATAGAATAAAATCTTTAACTTCTTGTTGCTTGGAGTTTTGTCTTCATCAAAAACATTCATCATAGAGAAGCTTGACTTCACATTCTCCCCCTTTTTGATGATGACAAATAATCCTCTTTGATGCGTACAATTTCCGGAAACGAAACTTTCTCCCCCTGAGATGTATAACTCCCCCTAAATTTGAGAAGCTTATGATCATGTTGACTTGATCATCTTGAAGGTGATTTGTATCATTTGTACCTTAGGAAATTCACAAGCATACAAGCATAATTCATAACACCTTTCTCCCACTTTGACATTATCAAAAAGAAGGGAAAGATGGGTGAAAGATAACCACATGACAAATATAAAATAGAATATACAACATGACTAGTAAAATAAAAACAACCTCATGCATTCCAAAATTGAAATCATAAACAATGCAAACAAACAAAGATGTGGTACCAAGTACCTTACACCAAAATAGTTCAAATATTAGACATAATTAAAACATAATGAAACCAAATATGCAATTAGAAACCTATAACAAGAATAATACACACAAACAGAAAAAGACTAACGTTGATTCATGTTATTGTTGGTGTTGTTGTAGTTGTTGCCTTGGTAAGGAAATTGTTGTTGAATGGGCGTAAATATAGGAGCGGGAGCAGCCGGGTTATTTGGATCATATGGATGGATATTGAGATGCGAGTAGAGATAAGAGAAGTGTTGATTCATGTCGTTTTGAAGAAGGTTTATACGGTTGGTGGTGGCTTCACGATTTAGTGCAATTTGATTATTTGCCGAAATCCATTGGTCATTGATGGATGTGTTAAGGTTGGCAAATTGAGATGTCATGAAGTTAAAGAGGTCTTGATTACTTAAACCACTTGGAGGAGGAACATTTGGAGGAGGTACATCTTCACCACCATTTCCTTCTTGAGGAATCTCTTCATTTTCTTCATTATTGCCACCAATAAACATAACCGACTTAGTTTCCGGATTATACGGATAGCCCATCCGCTTGTCCACATTCTTGATAGAGATTTTGTGACTTCTTGTATCCATAAGACAAAACTCAACATCACTAAAGTCAACATTAAAATACTCCATAATATGAGTGATGAACCAAGCATAAGGAAGAGACTTAAGCTTGTTGGTGTGAGTCATCAAATGGTGAAGAATGAGAGGTGACCAATTAAGCGAAATGTCATTCTTAATAGCATACAATGCTTGCATCTCCATATCGGTAACAGTACAATGATTTGAATTTCTAGGAAATATAACATAAGCCAAGAAATAATGAAGCAACCTATCATTGATGAAAAAAATTCCAACACTCCAAAAATCTTTTGGTGGTTCTTCCCCACCATGAGATTCAACCCTTTTTCATGATATTCGCCTTCCGATATCCTACTTGAGCCAAAATAAAATTCTCTTTTATTATAATCATTCCATACTTCATCCTCCGGATCATATAACACGTGACCATCCGAGGGAATGTCCAAAATTTCACCAAGTCTCTTAGGGGTCAAGGTAATCTTTTTCCCTCTAACATGTGAAACAAATTTTCCATTCTCAATGCACATGTTGCAATAAAACATTCTCACTAAATCTGGATAATAGGGTCCATAAGAAGTTATGAGAGCCCCTAAACCTAGAGAAATTAATTTATCTTGAAAGTTACATTCTTCGGGAAAGGAAGAGAGATCATCGAATTTTGGAGTTTGAACAATCTTCTTTTGATAAAACTTTTGATACCTCTCCAATTCCTCTGAGGTGTGATCTTTGAAGAAATGTTGAATGTAACACCCTTCTAAAATACCCCAAATATTTAATTAAAACAACAATTATATATATCAGAGTAAATATGCAACTAAGGGTGTCACACAATCACTTCACACCGTGTTCCAAAATATCTGGTCATACTCATTTATTTATCAAAAGAAACATTTGCATAATTCGCAGCGGATAGAAATTAACAACAACATGCAAACCATGTAACACATTACATGTAAAATGGTTCACCAACCAACCATAAGACAATTAAAAACATCCCATCCCAATGTTACATCTATCAGAGCATGACCCACTAAGGAACTACACTAGACTCCAAGCACTAGCTCCTACTCAATCATTGCTCGTTACCTGAAACATAGTTGTAAGGGTGAGTTCCTCAATCGATATAATAAGCATTATAAAATGTCATGTAATGCTAAGTAATTTAACACATATCATCACCCTAATCATATTACACATATACAGCAACGGCAATATCAACTCATAATCATCATCATCATCATACTCAAACTCAACACAACCATAAAACACACGTATAATATTGGAATACATCCATTCATATTATACGCCATACATACATACATTATGCAATGAGACTCCATGCATGCGGTACCGACTATTCGTGAACATATAGTTCAACCTCACCGACCAAATCCAGGTACGGCTACCAAGCTCACTAGTCCCACTCATTTGAGACCTAGTGACTCACTCACTAATTCCTCACCATGGGAATTAGCTACCACCCCAAGGGCTATGATATGCACGCTAATCACCTAGCATGCAAACATCAACAACAATCCACAATACTAACTCACTAATTCCTCACCATGGGAATTAGCTACCACCATAAAGGCCACAATATGCAAGCTAAATCACTTAGTCATGCAAACATCAACAATCATCCACAATGGACATATGCTCACACTCTAAGCCATAAACAGTCCATTCATAATTTCATACACAATAGATACATTCACAACATTATGCATACCATCATAATCAATCATAGTATTAGCACACTCTACTAATACCTATACTACTCAAAACAACGGGAAATGATCCCTACTCTATCATACCTCAGCTAAATTACATTATCCAGCTGAACAACCAAAAACTGCACAACAACAGCACAGAAAAATCACAATCCTGCCCATACGCGTATTGCCTAGTCCCATACGCGTATGGCCCAATTCTCAGCCAATTCCATACGCGTACCACCTATCTCATACGCGTATGCTACGCGTACCACTTCCCCATACGCGTACCAACAGAGACCAAACCACGTTCAAAACATCATCTTCCTCATCCATACGCGTATTGTCTAGTGCCATACGCGTACCAGACCATCTCATACGCGTATTGCCTAGTGCCATACGCGTATGACCAGAAACCAGATTTCCAGATCTGCTATGGTCTTCTCTGCTACGAGATCTACCAATTCCAACCTCCTACAATCCAATTTTTCACAGTAATCGTTCATATCGTATAACACGAATCACACCCTATTCAATTTCACCAATTCTAACATTTTTACATCTAATTCCTACGAATTCCTTTCAATCAAAATCCAATTTCGTTCATCCAAAAGTTCACAATTTCATCATGCATCATTCCGAATAGAGTCAAATCAATGGTCTATCACTACCCACTACATGTTATCCCATAATACCCATTAATCGACGATAAACCCCCCTTACCTGAGTTAATCCGGCAATCCTTCGGCTTCGAGCTCTTCCTCTCTTCAACCCTTGTTCTCTGGATCTTTTTCCCTTTCTCCACTTTTCTGTCTCTTTTCCTTTTCACGTGAAAATAACCCTTTTTACCAAATGGGACTCTCTTTATATATTTTCCAATAATTATTATTCCAATAATAATAATAATAATAATCCAAAAATTCCAATTATTTAATTAAATTAATAAATATAATATTAACTTAAATTAAATAATTATCTTATTTTTATCGGGGTGTTACAACTCTCCCCCACTAAAAGAGTTTTCGTCCTCGAAAACATACCTCAAGCGAATAACTCCGGATACGACTCCTTCATCTGGCTCTCAAGTTCCCAAGTCACATTGCCACCTGCTGGTCCTCCCCAAGCTACTTTTACCAAGGCAATCTCTTTACCCCACAACTGCTTCAACTCTCGATCCTCGATCCTCATAGGTGATGTTTCAACAGTCAGGTTATCTCTCACCTGGACATCATCTACTTGGACCACATGCGACGGATCATGAATGTATCTCCTCAACTGAGACACATGAAAAACCTCATGCAAATTCGCAAGTGACGGCGGTAAAGCGATACGATAGGCTACCTCCCCTATCCTCTCTAAAATCTGATAAGGACCAATAAATCGAGGTGTCAACTTCTTCGACTTCAAAGCTCGACCAACCCCAGTTATCGGAGTAACACGAAGAAACACATGATCTCCCTCTTGAAACTCAAGTGACTTCCTCCTCTTGTCGTGATAACTCTTCTGACGACTCTGAGCAATCCTCATCTTCTCCTGAATCATCTTAATCTTTTCCGTAGTCTGTTGAACAATCTCCGGTCCAACCACAACACTCTCACCGGACTCATACCAACATAAAGGTGTCCGACATCTCCTACCATACAAAGCTTCAAACGGTGCCATACCAATGCTCGAATGAAAACTATTGTTGTAGGTAAACTCAATCAAAGGTAAATAACAATCCCAAGCACCTCCTTTTTCCAAAACACAAGCCCTCAAAAGATCCTCCAGTGACTGAATCGTCCTCTCAGTCTGACCATCAGTCTGCGGATGATATGCAGAACTCAATCTCAGCTTAGTTCCCAAAGCCCTCTGCAAACCTTCCCAGAACTTCGATGTAAATCTAGGATCTCTATCTGAAACAATACTCGACGGAATACCATGCAAACTTACAATCTTCTCAATATACAACTCGGCTAATCTCTCTAACGGATAATCCATTCTGATCGGAATGAAATGAGCCGATTTTGTCAATCTGTCCACAATCACCCAAATAGCTTCAAAATTCTTACTTGTCCTCGGTAAACCAGAAACAAAATCCATACTGATACTATCCCACTTCCACTCTGGAATAGCCAACGGTTGCATTAGCCCAGACGACTTCTGATGCTCAATCTTTGACTTCTGACAAGTCAAACAAGAATAAACAAAACTCGCAATTTCTCTTTTCATTCCCGGCCACCAAAATAACTTTTTCAAATCATGATACATCTTCGTAGCTCCAGGATGAATACTCAGGCCACTACGTTGTCCTTCCTCAAGAATACTCTTCTTAAGCTCGGTAACATCTGGAATACACACCCGATTACCAAATTTCAAAACACCATTCTCATCAACTCTGAATTCACCACCTTGACCTTGGTTCACTAGAGTCAACTTATCAACCAAAAGCACATCGGATTTCTGACCCTCTCTAATCTCATCCAGAATACTACTCGTTAACTTCAACATTCCCAATTTAACACTATTGTGAGTATTCTCACACACCAAACTCAAGTCTCTAAACTGCTCAATTAAATCCAATTCCTTAACCATTAACATAGACATATGCAATGATTTCCGACTCAATGCATCAGCCACTACGTTTGCTTTACCCGGATGGTAATTCAAACCAAAGTCATAATCCTTCAGAAACTTTAACCATCTCCTCTGTCTCATATTCGGCTCTTTCTGATCAAACAAATACTTTAAACTTTTATGGTCACTGAAAACCTCAAATCTTGACCCGTACAAGTAATGCCTCCATAACTTCAGAACAAATACCACTGCTGCCAACTCTAAATCGTGTGTCGGATAGTTCCTCTCATGAACCTTCAGTTGTGTCGAAGCATAAGCCACAACCTTCTTATTCTGCATCAAAACACCACCCAAACCCAACAATGAAGCATCACAGTAAACCTCAAATGGTTCCGACGGACTCGGTAATATCAGAACAGGAGCAGTAGTTAACCTTCTCTTTAACTCTTGAAAACCTTCTTCACACTTTGAGTCCCAAACAAACGCTTGCCCCTTTCTGGTCAACATCGTCAACGGTAATGCCAACTTAGAAAATCCCTCAATGAATTTCCTATAATAACCTGCAAGTCCAAGAAAACTCCTTATCTCAGAAACTGACTTCGGAGCTTCCCACTTAGATACCGCTTCTATCTTAGAAGGATCAACAGCAACACCACCTCTTGAAATCACATGACCAAGAAAACTAACCTCTTCTAACCAAAATTCACATTTAGACAGTTTAGCAAATAACTTCTTTTCTCGTAGAACTCTTAAAACCATTCTCAAATGCTCAACATGCTCTTCTTCAGATTTCGAATACACCAAAATATCATCAATAAACACCACAACAAACTGATCTAGGTACGGATGGAAAATCCTATTCATATACTCCATAAACACTCCAGGCGCATTAGTCACACCAAAAGGCATTACAGAATACTCATAATGTCCATACCTTGTTCTGAAAGCAATCTTCTGAATATCCTCAGTTTTCACACGTATCTGATGATACCCGGATCTCAAATCTATTTTGCTGAACACACTCGCACCAACTAACTGATCCATCAAATCATCAATTCTCGGCAAAGGATACCGATTCTTGATCGTCACTTTATTCAGTTGCCTGTAGTCCACACACAACCTCATAGTACCTTCTTTCTTCTTAACCAATAACACTGGTGCACCCCACGGTGACACACTCGGACGAATAAATTTCTTATCCAACAGATCTTCCAACTGACTCTTCAATTCAGTTAACTCAACAGCAGACATACGGTACGGAGCCATCGATATCGGCCTAGTACCAGGTACCAAATCAATCGAGAACTCAACTTCACGTTCTGGCGGTAATTCATTCACTTCTTCAGGAAACACATCAGGAAAATCACACACCACGGCTAGATCACAAATCGCCAGTTTATCTTTAGCCTCCAAAGTCGCTAACAGCATAAACAACTCTGCCCCATCTGCTACTGCCTCATTCACCTGCCTTGCTGATAGAAACAAACTCTTTCCTTCCTCACTCTCAGGAAAGATCACAGTCTTATCAAAACAGTTGATATAAACTCGGTTAAACACCAACCAGTTCATACCTAGGATAACATCAATCTGCACTAGTGGAAGACACACTAGGTCCATCCCAAATTCCTACCAAAAATACTCAAAGGACAATTTAAACAAACTGAAGTAGTAGTCACTGAACCCTTCGCAGGAGTATCAATCACCATACTTCCATGCATCTCCGATATCTCTAAATTAAGTTTCACAGCACAATCCAAAGATATAAAGGAATGAGTCGCACCTGTGTCAACAATAGCTACAAGAGGAAAGCCATTAATATAACACGTACCTCGGATCAAACGATCATCTGCAGAAGTCTCAGAACCCGATAAAGCAAAGACCTTGCCTCCCGACTGGTTCTCTCTCTTCGGCTTAGGACACTGTGGACTGATATGACCCACCTCTCCACAGTTGAAACAAGTCACAGTCTTCAACCGGCACTCTGCAGCCAAGTGACCACCTTTGCCACACTTAAAACACTTCTTCTCATTACTGGTACACTCATGGATACGATGTCCAGCCTGACCACATCTGAAACACTTAGCAGGGGCACTGGAGTCTCCCCCACTAGGCCTCTTCATCCCACTCTGTCTCTGGAAACCTTTGCCAACTGCATACGGTTTCCCACGATCATTATGATTCTTGCCTTTCCTATCAACCCTTTGCTGATAGCTTTCCGCCCTGGCCTTGGTATCCTGTTCAAAAATCCTGCAACAGTCCACTAGGTCAGAAAACACTCTAATCCGTTGATACCCAATAGCCTGCTTGATCTCGGGACGTAACCCGTTCTCAAACTTCACACTTTGAAAATTCCCCAGTAGCCTCATTATAGGGAGTGTAATACTTCGACAGCTCTGTGAACTTAGCACCATACTCAGTAACAGACCTGTTATCCTGCTTCAATTCTAAGAACTCTATCTCTTTCTTTCCTCTGACATCTTCTGGAAAGTACTTCCTCAGGAATCTCTCTCTGAACACAGCCCAAGTGATCTCAGCATTCCCAGCAGATTCCAACTCAGTGCGGGTAGCAACCCACCAATCATCTGCTTCCTCTGACAGCATATGCGTACCGAACCTGACCTTCTGGTTATCGGCACACTCAGTCACTCGGAAGATCCTCTCGATCTCCTTCAACCACTTCTGAGCACCATCTGGGTCGTATACCCCCTTGAACATTGGAGGATTGTTCTTCTGGAACTCACTCAGTTGACGAGCAGCTCCCATTCCCATAACATTCGGATTCCCTCCAAGTACTCCAGCTAGCATACCCAGAGCCTCAGCAATCGCAGCATCGTCTCTACCTCTTCCAGCCATCTCTATTCTGAAAACCCAACAAGCTAAAACAATAAGTACTGATAGGGTTACACAACACCTATCCCGTACAGGGGAAACAGAATAATTACGACTCGACTCGACCGACTATGCTCTGATACCAATAATGTAACACCCTTCTAAAATACCCCAAATATTTAATTAAAACAACAATTATATATATCAGAGTAAATATGCAACTAAGGGTGTCACACAATCACTTCACACCGTGTTCCAAAATATCTGGTCATACTCATTTATTTATCAAAAGAAACATTTGCATAATTCGCAGCGGATAGAAATTAACAACAACATGCAAACCATGTAACACATTACATGTAAAATGGTTCAACAACCAACCATAAGACAATTAAAAACATCCCATCCCGATGTTACATCTATCAGAGCATGACCCACTAAGGAACTACACTAGACTCCAAGCACTAGCTCCTACTCAATCATTGCTCGTTACCTGAAACATAGTTGTAAGGGTGAGTTCCTCAATCGATATAATAAGCATTATAAAATGTCATGTAATGCTAAGTAATTTAACACATATCATCACCCTAATCAGATTACACATATACAGCAACGGCAATATCAACTCATAATCATCATCATCATACTCAAACTCAACACAACCATAAAACACACGTATAATATTGGAATACATCCATTCATATTATACGCCATACATACATACATTATGCAATGAGACTCCATGCATGCGGTACCGACTATTCGTGAACATATAGTTCAACCTCACCGACCAAATCCAGGTACGGCTACCAAGCTCACTAGTCCCACTCATTTGAGACCTAGTGACTCACTCACTAATTCCTCACCATGGGAATTAGCTACCACCCCAAGGGCTATGATATGCACGCTAATCACCTAGCATGCAAACATCAACAACAATCCACAATACTAACTCACTAATTCCTCACCATGGGAATTAGCTACCACCATAAAGGCCACAATATGCAAGCTAAATCACTTAGTCATGCAAACATCAACAATCATCCACAATGGACATATGCTCACACTCTAAGCCATAAACAGTCCATTCATAATTTCATACACAATAGATACATTCACAACATTATGCATACCATCATAATCAATCATAGTATTAGCACACTCTACTAATACCTATACTACTCAAAACAACGGGAAATGATCCCTACTCTATCATACCTCAGCTAAATTACATTATCCAGCTGAACAACCAAAAACTGCACAACAACAGCACAGAAAAATCACAATCCTGCCCATACGCGTATTGCCTAGTCCCATACGCGTATGACTCAATTCTCAGCCAATTCCATACGCGTACCACCTATCTCATACGCGTATGCTACGCGTACCACTTCCCCATACGCGTACCAACAGAGACCAAACCACGTTCAAAACATCATCTTCCTCATCCATACGCGTATTGTCTAGTGCCATACGCGTACCAGACCATCTCATACGCGTATTGCCTAGTGCCATACGCGTATGACCAGAAACCAGATTTCCAGATCTGCTATGGTCTTCTCTGCTACGAGATCTACCAATTCCAACCTCCTACAATCCAATTTTTCACAGTAATCGTTCATATCGTATAACACGAATCACACCCTATTCAATTTCACCAATTCTAACATTTTTACATCTAATTCCTACGAATTCCTTTCAATCAAAATCCAATTTCGTTCATCCAAAAGTTCACAATTTCATCATGCATCATTCCGAATAGAGTCAAATCAATGGTCTATCACTACCCACTACATGTTATCCCATAATACCCATTAATCGACGATAAACCCCCCTTACCTGAGTTAATCCGGCAATCCTTCGGCTTCGAGCTCTTCCTCTCTTCAACCCTTGTTCTCTGGCTCTTTTTCCCTTTCTCCACTTTTCTGTCTCTTTTCCTTTTCACGTGAAAATAACCCTTTTTACCAAATGGGACTCTCTTTATATATTTTCCAATAATTATTATTCCAATAATAATAATAATAATCCAAAAATTCCAATTATTTAATTAAATTAATAAATATAATATTAACTTAAATTAAATAATTATCTTATTTTTATCGGGGTGTTACATTGAACATCCATGGATGATGATGAAGCTTTCTCTTTCCCTTTTCCAGTTGTTCCAGCTTTCCTCTTAAGTTTTGATGCCATGAGTAAAGATTAGGAGATGATGGAGATAAGCTTTAATGAAGGTTTTGGGTAATTTAGAGAAGATGAAATTTTTGAGGTGAGAGCACCAAGGGGACAAATTTTGGCTGCTAGGTTAAAGTGAGGTTTTGTGAGGAAAAAATTGCTTTTAAATGGGAGAGAGAAGGGATGTGATTGGACCAACCAAAGTAGAAGAAAAGAAAAAAAAAATTGAACACGCAGGGGTAAGTCGATTTACCCCATAGGTAAATTGATTACCATATGGCCCGAAAGCACAAAAAGTGAAAAGTTTCAGGGGTAAATCGATTTACCTAGTTCAAAATATGCCAAACACGAAAAAACAATGCTACTATTTTATGGGTAAATCGATTACAGCATGGGTAAATCGATTTACTCAGTGCCAAATATGCCAAATACAAAAACCAGTGCTACTGTTTTATGTGTAAATTGATTTACATCATGAGTAAATTGATTTACTTAGTGAAAAAAGCTTTAAAAAACACATATTTTTAACAAAGATTCATGCAAGAGACACCCAATGAATCATGTAAATAAAGGAGTAGAAATGGAGATCCATGAAGTAAATTGGAAATGTAAATAGATGAGTTGGAAATGTATGTGCACCTTTGATTATTGATATTTTTTGCCAAATTATATGTCACATTCATCTAGAATCCCAAGTTCCCTTCGAATTTTATAAAATGGTTCTCGCGCCAAAGGTTTTGTGAAGATGTCGGCAAGT
This sequence comes from Lathyrus oleraceus, assembly GCF_024323335.1. Taxonomy (NCBI): domain Eukaryota; kingdom Viridiplantae; phylum Streptophyta; class Magnoliopsida; order Fabales; family Fabaceae; genus Lathyrus; species Lathyrus oleraceus. The sequence continues at coordinate 492,282,897 of NC_066582.1, read as the reverse complement.
TGATTATGAGTATCCATAAATGTGACTTCGACATCTCCTTGAAGCACGTGGTCACGAAGAAAGTGATGTCGAATATCAATATGTTTGGTTCTTGAGTGCATGATCGGATTCTTTGTAATGTTTATCGCATTTGTGTTGTCACAACGAAGAGGAATGCATCCAAGATCGAGTCCGTAGTCACAAAGTTGTTGCTTAAGCCAAAGTATTTGAGCGCAACAGCTACCTGCGGCTATGTATTCTGCTTCGGCGGTGCTTAGAGCAACACATGCTTGTTTATTGCAAGCCCATGAAACTAATGCATTTCCAAGGATATGACATGTACCACTAGTACTTTTTTGATCAGTTTTACATCCTACATAGTCAGCGTCAGAATAACCAACTAAATTGCAAATACTACCTTTAGGATACCATAGGCCTTCATGATTCTCTTAACAGCGGTGAGATGTGATTCTTTTGGATTGGCTTGAAAACGAGCACAAAGACACATATTGAACATAATATCAGGACGACTTGCCATCAAATAAAGTAAGGAACCAATCATACCTCGATACTTTGTTATATCAATCGAAACACCTGCTTCATCTTGATCAACATAAGATCCGGATCCCATCGGAGTAGACATTACCTTGCAACTATCCATGTCAAATCTTTTTAATAACTCTTTGCAGTACTTTGATTGGTTTATGAAGATACCATCCTTCAGTTGCTTAATTTGAAGTCCAAGAAAATAATTCATCTTACCCATCATGGACATCTCGAATTCTCCTTGCATCATTGATGAAAATTCTTCACACATTTGTTTGTTTGTTGAGCCGAATATGATGTTGTCAACGTAGACTTGAACCAATAAAGTGTTATCTTTTATTTTGTTAATAAACAAGGTTTTGTCAATTTTACCTTTTTCAAATCCATTTTCACAAAGAAAGTTGCTGAGACGATCATACCATACTCTAGGTGCTTGCTTTAGTCCATAAAAAGCTTTCCTTAATCTGAAAACATGTGAAGGATTTTTGAAGTCTTCAAAGCCCAGGGGTTGTTTGACATAGACTTCTTCATTGATGTAGCCATTCAAGAATGTGCTCTTGACATCCATTTGAAATAATTGAAAATTTAATGAACATGCATAAGCAAGTAATAAACGAATAACTTCTAACCTTGCAACCGGAGCGAATGTTTCTTCAAAATCAATGTCTTCCTCTTGATTGTATCCTTGGGCCACTAATCTAGCTTTGTTCCGAACAATTATACCATTCTCATCAAGCTTCTTCTTAAACACCCATCTGGTACCTATGATGTGTTTATCACTTGGCCTAGGGACAAGTTCCCAAACTTGATTCCTTTCGAATTGGTTTAACTCTTCTTGCATAGCAATTATCCATTGGTAGTCACCTAAGGCTTCATCAACTTTGGAAGGTTCAATTTGTGAGACAAAAGCCATATTTAAGCATGCATCTTTCAGATTTAATCTTGTTGCAACGCCTTGACTAATATCACCAATGACTTTATCAATTGGATGATCCCGATGAGTTCTCCATTCCTTAGGCAGATCATTATTATTTATTTTTTGCTCATCTTGATGTTTTGGTTGATCACCATTGTTTCCACTTGAAGTGTCTATTTGAGGAACTTCTACAATATCATCATCATCATCACACAAAACAATATCCTCCTTGGAGGGGTTAGATTCATCGAAAGTAACATGCATAGATTCTTCAATTTTTAAAGTTCTTTTATTATATATTCTAAAAGCTTTACTCGTAAGAGAGTATCCAAGAAATATACCTTCATCGAACTTACCTAAATTGTCTTTGTCATTGTTGAGAACAAAGCATTTGCACCAAAAAATGTGAAAGTAAGATATGTTTGGCTTCCTTCCTTTGAAGAGTTCATAGGGAGTCTTTTTCAGGATAGGTCTGATGATAATTCTATTACTTACATAGCATGTCGTGCTTACCGCATCCGCCCAAAAATACTTTGGAAGATTTGAGTCGCTTAGCATCATTCGTGCAAGTTCCACAAGTGACCTATTCTTTCTCTCCACCACTCCATTTTGTTGAGGAGTCCTTGGTGCCGAGAAATTATGAAAGATTCCATGTTCTTCGCAAAACTCTTCGAAGGAGGCATTTTGGAATTCTCCACCATGGTCGCTTCTTATGGAGGCAATAGTTAGCGATTTCTCATTTTGGACTTGCTTTGCATATTTCTTGAATGCCTTGAATGCATCATTTTTATGCACTAAGAAGAAAGTCCAAGTGTATCTAGAGAAATCATCAACAATAACTAAATCATATACATTACCTCCGAAGCTTCTTGTTCTTGATGGACCAAATAAGTCCATATGCAACAATTGTAGTAGCATTGCAGTGGACACCATATTCTTTGATATGAAAGTTGATTTGGTTTGTTTCCCTTTTTGACACGCATCACAAAGTCTATCTTTGACGAATTTTATCTTAGGCAAACCAATGACAAGATCATGCTTTATAAGTTTATTCAAATGTTCCATATGAATATGTGCGAATCTTTTATGCCACAACCACGAATCATTATTGTTTACCATAAGACATTTTACCTTCAAAGATAAATCATCAAGGGAAATCATAAAAATATTATTAATTCTTATACCTTTGAGTTTTACCTCATGAGAGACTTCATCTTCAATCAAGCATTCATCTTTGGTGAACTTGATTTTGAAGCCCTTGTCACAAAGTTGTCTAATGCTTAGAAGATTATGCTTTAGTCCTTCAACATAAAGGACATCTTCAATGGATGTGAAAGGTGGTGCTCCAACTTTGCCTATGCCAAGAATTCTCCCTTTGTTGTTATCACCATATGTGACATAACCCTTGGCCTTCAATGCTAGATTTGAAAATTTGTTTATGTCTCCCGTCATATGCTTGGAACACCCACTGTCAAGATACCAGAGGTTTGAAGTGGTTTTCAAGCATACCTACAAAACAAATTTAAGTTTTGTTAGGTACCTAAATTGCTTTGGGTCCTTCATAATTAGTGTCTTTCTTTACCCATACATAATGCCCACTTGCTACGCTGAAATTTCTAACATAGCATGCATTAGGTGTATGGCCAATTATTCCGCAACAAAAACAAGTAGGTTCAAAATTGCTTCTATACCTAGGAACATAAGATTTCTTTTTATAAAATCTTTTTCTTTTAGGATAGTGATGAACATTTTTTGCCTTGTTCACTTTCTCTTTGGTTGGTTGGTCATTAGCCTCAACAAAGACAGTTTTGCTTGAACTTGGCTTGGAAAATTTTGAATAACTAAGTCCACTTTTGTCATTGGAATATCTTTGTTGGCTAAGGACACCTTCCAACCCAATTTGTCCTTTTTCATACCTTTCAAGAAATCTTTTTAATTGGACAATTTGGAAAGAAAGTGATTCATAATTTTTACATACAAAATTCTGTTTTTCACTAATCATCTTTTGTTTTTCATCGTTGACATCCTTTTCAATTGTCACGATTTTTTCTTCTAAAGATAAAATTGTTTTCTTTTGAGATGATATAGTTTTATACAGAATTTTTCATTCTTTAAGAAGTTCATTTATAGCACCTTGTGCATCACTATCAAAAAGAGAAAACTCATTACTAACCTCATCTTCTTCATCGTCAGAATGGTGCGAGGCTGTAAGACCCTAATTTTGTCCCTAAGATCCCTCATGGCATCATAATATTGCATTTGGCATTGCCTCAAGGATCATTAGCATCTTGGTTCCCTTTGCCTTTGGGGTTGGACCCCCTTGTGAGTGGTTTGAGATCACCAAGCATGCTTGAATTGTATATCATTACTTTTCCTATTTTGTTTACTAACCAAAAGCACAAAAATATGTCACTAACATCTTTTGTTTGTAGCTTGAGCAATCACAAGGTCCAAAGCTTCTAGGAGGTCATTGGTACAAAGACATGGTCAAGAGGAGATGATAGCAAGCTTGGTAATGGTTCCCAAAGCTCTCATCCATCAAATATGCCTCCCTAGCATCTCAATTCATCATTTTGGTCATAGCAAGTCAAAAGGTTTGAGGTATTGTTCTTCAAGGAAACCCTAATTCATCTGTGCACCACAATGCCTTGCTCCTGAAGCAACCTCAGCCCATGATCAAATACAATCAAGGGAAGTTCTTTAACTCTTCATTTCATACATATTTGAACTTATTTGAGTGTCCTCAATCATCAATTCATCAAGATATGAGGCATAGACTTGAGAAGTTGATCAGTCAATTCATCTAACTATTTTGAAATGCACTGAGACCTAAATTTTTATGTGTTGGTCAAATGGAGATGATCCCAAAATAAAAAATGTCCTTAAGGACAATATGAACAACTTTCATGTTCATCAAAAATTGATTTTAAGCTTGGAAGGTCATCTCCCATTCCAATACATTATATGTCATTTTGACTGAAACCCTAATTTTGGGTCAACTTCCCAAGGACATAACTAATTCATTTTTTATGATCTTGAGGTGGGATCAAATGAATTGGAAATATTAATATGTCTACTTCAAATGTTATGTTTAGAAAAAGTTCAAAATCTCAAAGTAAATACATGTGATAATGCAAGACATTATAGGTCCTTTTTGACCAAATGCATTGAAAGGCAAAAAAGTCCAACTTCAAGTGCCCATAACTTCTTCATCAAAAATCTAAATGATGCAAGATTTAAGTCCATTTTGATTGTCTTGAAATTATCTACAACTTTGATGTTGGAGGTTTTTTCATTTGAGGCTTGCAGCATCAAAACAGAAGGGCTTGAACATTGGCCAAATTTGGAAACCTTGCATTAACATTTTTTGCACATCACACTTTAAACTCAAAATTCACTAATTTCCACACTTCAAATGAGATTTTGTCCAACATAACATATGTTCCTTATACAAAAACCTTTCCAACAATTACCCACATGCTTATGTTTGGATTTTCTAAATAGTATTTTCGAAGGGGTGAAGGTTTAGGTTCAATTGTGGAATTCATGTTGAAATCTTGATGCACAAGCCATTACAGCTCTAATTACACGTCCAAACCTTTGGCATTTGAGTTCAGCTTGCATTTGGCATTGTTTTTGGGCCTTGTGCATGATCATGCAAGCCCATGCAAGGATTATCCAAATTCATGCACACGGATCAATTCATCATCTCCTTGCCACTCTCTCTATAAATAGAGACCCTATTCCATTCAAAAACCACGCCTGATTCAACCTGAATTGCTGCAGAAATCAAAACCCAACCTCTCACCAAAGAAGCAATTTCATTTTTCTCAAATTTTTCAGATCCAAAATTCAACTACATCTGGTTGAATCTTTGGATCTAAAGCTTCTAAACCTTCCTCATTTAGTTCACTGATCTTCTGTTTTGGCAAAGCAAGCAAGGAATCGAGCTCAAGTTTCCAGAATTCAAGCTTACTCTTCAACTGGTATTTTCTTCGAATCTCATCATCCATTGACCTATTTGCTTGGATCTTGTGTTTTCTGAAGTCCTCACTTGAGAGGCAAGCTAGTGGTAACTTCAATTTCGTTTTTCCTTTATCTGCATTTTCCATACCTGAATCTTCCACCTCAGATTTCTCAACCTATAGGAATCTTGAGTGTGATTCAAGGTTATGGGGGTGATGTACATAACCCCAGCTTCATTTTGGTATAAGGATCGTGTACTTTGGTTGCCTTTTGAATCTCTGCAATTTTGGTCGGAAAACGCATGCTCACCGGAGAAGAAGGTGGCTCCGGTGGCCGCCTCTCTCCAGTTTGAATCTGAGCCATTGGATTGAGTTGTACAGATCTAATCTTGGCTGTCCAAACTTATGACTTATTTAAATACCACGTGTGGTTGCATTGACCGTGGAACACGCTGGACGCGCGCCTCTGGATGCTTGGATCTGCCAGCTCAATTAATGAGCTCAGATCCAAGGGCTCTCGTTTTTTGCCATTTTTAATTTCTGATTTCATTTTCTTTAATTTCCTTTTATTTCAAAAATCAATATCTCTTTCATTTTTAATCCAAAAATTATGGGAACAATTGCATTAGTCTCCAAATAAATTCTAGTTTCTATTTCTGATTTTTTATATTTTTATTTTGGCATTTGATATTTTTTGTAAATTTTCTCTTTTTCTGGTTATTTTAATTCATTTTAAATAGTTTTTGAAAATAAAAAAATCAAAAAATATTTTCCTAACCTATTTGAATGATGATGGATCTATGAAAAATATTCTCATCAATTTTTAAATTGATTTGAGATTTATTTGAGATTTTAGTTCAATTAGGTTATTTTTATTCATTTTTAATTGATTAAAAATAGTTTTTGACTTTTAAAAATGCTGAAATTTTTTGTCAAACATTGTTTGACCTTGTTGAACTTAGGATAAATTACTTGGACCTTTCAAGGTTGATTTGAAGTGATTTTGAAGTTTGACCTTTCTTTTATTTTTAATTCAAGTTTAATATTAAATATTAAAAAATGCCAGAAATATTTTATTCATTTCTTGACTTCCAATCTTCATCTCACTTCTGTTTTTGATTGTTTGACTTTGACTTTCAATGTTATTGGTCAACATATGATGATTGGTACATGATATTTCATTTAATGCGTTTGTATCACTTTGCCTTCTTTTTGTCTTCATTTATTCATCTCCTTCTTCTTCTTCTTCTTTTTTCCTTTTGATCAATGAGTTGAAGGTTGATAAGTTAGCATTGATTAGGGAGACTTAATCTTCCTTGATTCAAATCTAATTCATCTTGATCAAGTGATCAAGTGAATGACTTTGCATTAAGGATATGTTGTTTTCTAAATCATGCAAAAGGCTTAAACCAATACAAGATCAATTCTCATTTTCTTTTTGGCATGGCAAGTTGTTGGGACTTGGTTCACTAATCAAGACTCCTAACTTGTGTTTGTTGCCTATATTATTATTGACCGGCCTCAGATAGTTGTGACTTCTACATAAGTCCAATTACGATTGCTTAACATAGCGCTAAATTTGCCTTATGGCACACTAACTACTAACACTAACCATTAACAATTAACATTTACTTTTTGCTCTTTACTTTTATGCAATATACTATTCTTGCACATATTATCCATTTGTTTTTCTCTTTGCTCACTTGAGCACATGTTTATGTTAATGCCATTTGCCTTTTGCTCACTTGAGCACATAATTGTGTATATATTATTATGCTTGTGTTTTGTTTTGATTGTTGTTAACCAAATGCAAAGAAATGGACTTAGTTTCTAGGACTTTCCCTATGCAAAAAATGGAGAATTGGACTTAGATTCTAGGACTTTCCTTATGCAAAATTGGAGTAAATGAACCTTAATGAAGAAGATGGATTAGAAGGACCAAATCTCTAAACTCACTCTTGTCCATTCTTGATTTACTTCATGGAACTTTTGATGTGTGTGTTTTTGTGCTAGGGAATTCTACTTGAGCTTAATTGGAGGACCATTGCCATGATCATTCAAAGTGAAAGATACAAGACATATTGAGGATCTCTTATGAGACTTGTTTGATTGCTTATGCTTTGTGATTGCTTATTCCAAAGGATGGGAGCTACTTGGATCATCAATATGATCTCAAGAGAGGAACTCCATTGTGGTTTTGATCTTTTATCCCTCACCTTTTTGCTTTACCTAGGGTCTTAGCCATTCTTCTTCTTCTCTCCACTCTAACCCAAGCCAAAACTCTTTGTGCAAACATTTAACCATTGTTTTTAAACATTAGAAACCTAAGCCTTATGCTTTTGATTTTCAAGCTTTCTTTTCATAACACTTATTTTGAATTGAATCTTTAAGTCAACTTTGACCATTTTTGTATATACTTCTAATTGGTAAATATAACCCATTTAAATGTCTTTTGTGGTTCCAATGGCCACTTTCTTAATCAAAAATCTTTCATAACCTTTAGCTATCAGGTTTGAGTTATCCTTGTGGTAGATGTAATACTCACATATATCCTTAGTGATGGACAATAAGTCTTCCATGCTTATTATAAGGTTAACCCCTCACTAGCATGTTGAAGCTATCCTCACATGGTGGATTTGTGGTTTGGTTGAGTTTTCTCCCTTTGATAACAAAAGACCTTAAGGCTTTTGGACCAATCAATTCACCAACTTGTTTTGAGATTTTTACCCCGAACTACGAGGTTTTGATCCTAATCTTTTTATAAGATGGTACGTAGGCAATGGGTTTATCCATCCAAACACAAAATGTAAATAATTTGTACATTCTCTTCTCATCTCTTCAATCATGTTTGTACAAACAAAATTTTCCACAAAACAAACAACCTTCACAACAAGTATGAAAAGGGCTCCCTAGGAGTACCTAGGATGTTTTGGGTGCCTAACACCTTCCCATTACATAACCAACCCCCTTACCCAGATCTCTGTTTCTTTTACTAGTTTTTGTTAAAACTTCTAGGTTTTTGTTCGATTTCTAACCATTCCTTTGGATAAATAGAAGTGCGGTGGCGACTCGATTTGTATGATTTACCTTGGATTTAGTCAATATCTCTAATGGTAACGAATACCCCGCTACAGAGGCCATTAATGCTAGATTTGCACATTCGTCGCTTTCTGATTTGGATGAAGAACTTATCTCATTATCTTCCCATGCAAAATATGCCTTTTTATTCTTGAAATCCTTCTTTCCTTTAAAGCCACCTTTCTTTGAGAGTTTCCGACAATCCGGCTTTATGTGACCTTGCTTTCCACATTCATAACATGTGACTTCTTGCGTAGATGTGGAAGCCTCCCTTTTTCTGAAATGTTTATTTCTTTTTGCATTAAAGGGTTTGTCATTTTTACTAAAAAACTTACCAAGACTTTTAACAAGGAGCATGAAATTTTCATCTTCCTCCGATACGCCATCATTTCTATCTTCCTTTGAATCTACTTGTAAAGCAATTCCTTTGGATTTCTTCTCTTGATTTTCATGCTTTTCGAGTCTTCGAAGTTCAAGTTCATGTTCTTGGAGTTTTCCAAATAATGATGCGGACGTCATAGTGGAAAGACTTTTCTTCTTGGATATGACTGTTACTTTTTGTTGTCATTCTCTAGTCAAGGATCTAAGCACTTTAAGGTTGAGGTCATCATTTGTGAAGGTCTTTCCAAGAGCGATTAAGTGATTAGTTAAGTGAACAAATCTTTTCTGCACAGCAACGATGGATTCTCCGGGATGCATTCTGAACATTTTGTATTCTTGACTTAATATATTTAATCTGGATCTTTTGACTTCAGTGGATCCTTCGTGAGTCTCCACCAAGGTATCCCATATTTCTTTCGCAAATTTGCATTGAGATATGCGGAAGAACTCGTCCATACTTAATGCACTTTGAAGAATGTTGATGGCCTTCTTCTCATTAAGTATTTTCTTCTTATCGTATTCATCAAACGAACTTTTGATCTTTGGGGTGCCAACACCATTGATCACACTTGTTGGATTATGCAGACCATTTTCAACGGTTTCCCAGATGCCATCTCATTGTGCTTCTAAATGTGCTTTCATGCGGATTTTCCAGAAATCGAAATATTCGCCAGAAAAAAGAGGTGGTTTGTTGCTACTACCTCCATCTTTAAAAACCGGGTTTGCGCTTGCGGAAACCATTATCTGGATCTGTGGAGCAAGTTACCAAAACCTGCTCTGATGCCAATTGTTAGTTGAGAAGCACCTAAGAGGGGGGTGAATTAGGATCTTTGAACACTTTTTCCGGTTTATGAAAAACTTTGTTCTTTCTTTTCTTGTTATGTTAAGCGATGAACGGTAAAGTGCGGAAAGATAAAGAACACGAAGAAATATCCTGGTTCCCCTCATAGATCGAGAGTACTCCAGTCCCCTTTCAACATGAAAGAGATTTAACTATCTGTTATGACTTGTACACGACAGACATAATCACCAAGAACAACCTCTTGTGATTCACCAAGTTAATATGAGAACAATCCTCTCAAACTCGACTCTCTTACTTCCAACAATCCTGGACAGCAAGGTGTTTACAAAACACACAATCTTATTTTTCAACAATTCTAAAAATAAAATATGGAATACAATAATGGATTGAATGTAAAGTTTGTAGTATAATGATCACTCAAAGTGATATATAAATTTGCTTGATCTTCTCTTCCAATGAAAATAATTCACAACACAAAGATATTAGATTGCTCAAGAATTTTCTGTTTTGAATGATATGAAAATATGCTGAAAAATCTTGAATGAAGATTTAAAATAATAAGTGTGAATTCTGAAAATTCTAAGAGATTGACTGGAAGAGGTGAAATTTGAATTTGAAAGATCATGTATTTATATGCACATAACACCTCAAATGAAACAAGGTAATGTTATGAAAGAATCATGAACAATTGTCAAAGATGAAATGAAAAGATTACATGAAATGGTGCATGAAGAGGTGTATGAACAGCCACTGATTTTTCAGAAACGCACAGTGGTAAATCGATTTACATAATGGGTAAATCGATTACCCTGTTGCAACGTTTAAAATATTTTAAAATCTTTCAGTGGTATATCGATTTCCCTAAGAGGTAAATCGATTTACCTAGTTAAAAAACTTAAATTTTCGCTTCTGGAAATGTAATGCTCCAGTGGTAAATCGATTTCCCTAAGTGGTAAATCGATTTACCTAAGTGAAAAAAATTAATTTTTGCTTTTACAAAATATGAAAGCTTCAGTGGTAAATCGATTTCCCTTATAGGTAAATCGATTTACCCAGTTTGAAAATGAAAAATATGATTCTAAGATATTTTCCATGTACTATGAAAAGTTATGCAATAGCCATATGAATACTTGAGCATCTAAGACTTTAGTGAAGGTAAGTATTCTCATTATACCTTCTTGAAGTGAAAAACTTAACTTCTTGAATCAAGATGCTTTATCATAGAATAAAATCTTCGCCTTCTTATTACTTGGAGTTTTGTCTTCATCAAAAACATTCATCATAGAGAAGCTTGACTTCACAATATTAGCATGTGATATGAGGATACATTATAGGTCATTTTGGACCAATACCATTGAACAAGTGATTTTCCTCAACTTCAAAAATGCATAACTCACTCATCCCAAATCCAAATGATGTCAAATTGGTTACCATTTTTAAGGGTTTTTAAAGAGTTACAACTTTGATGAAGACACTTTTCTAATTTGGAGCTCACATAAAAAGTTAAGCATGGTGGAATAATTGAACATGTGGCTTGACACTTAGAAAATATTTTAACATGTTGAAATTCTAAACTTCCACCTCAAAATTCACCATGATACAAGTTCCAAATGGAAAAGTTTTCAACATAAGAGTTGTTCCTCTTGTTCTAAGCTTTCCAAAGAGTCCTAATTCATTCATTTTCGACAAAGTTTGAGGGGTATGCATGTGGTTTAAGCAGGGTTGTATCAGTTGGTAAGATTCATGCTTCAAATATTCAAATAACTTTGCCTTGCAATCCAAGCTTCATGCAGACCTCATTTCAGTTGATTGTGGACCATTTTGCATTGCTTCATGGGTCTGCACACGCTCATGCAAGCATGTACATTGCATTGCCAATTTTGGAAGTAATTTCAAGTGTGCAAATAACACTCATCTTTTTCTATAAATAGAGGTCCAATGCTTAAGTTTCAAGGATCCTTCCGTGCCATCTTTGCCCCCAAACATTCAAACCCTCACAATTCAAAGGAAAACCTGAAAAATTTCAATTGAAATTTGAGTTTGAATCTCACTATTTTGAGATTCAAAAACTCCAGGATCCAAAGCTCTGCATTACTCTTAAGCCACTTCCACAAGTTCCATAAGCAAGATCAAGCACGAATTGAAGCAAGAGAGATCCATTTCTGCACAACATTGAAGGTATTTTTCCAAATTTTTCTTCTCTTCGATTCTCTCTCAATTCTAATCAATTCTCTTGGATCTTTGGTTGTCTGAAGTCCTACCAATGTAGGCAAGAAGATTGAGTTGCTTTGAGGTCAAATTGAAGCAACTCAGCTAACACACCTCAAAATTCAACTCCACATATCTCTCTATATATTTGGAGTTAGGTTAAATTGAGGTGATATTCGTGATCTGCGCCATTTTTTCTTTAAGATCATGTCCTCCTTTTTCATTTATGATATGGTGATGATTGAACGAGTCCAGCCAGGGTCATCGAAGAAGATGACCGGCATTTGGCTCCGGCGATGAGCTGGAAGTTTTCAGAGCCATTGATTTGTTTTAAAACGTTTTAATCTGGAGCGCTCATTGTGATTACCAAGCGTGTGGACAGTTGACTAGCGCACATCATGGAACGCGCGTTCTCCACCACTTGACCTGTCACCTCAATTAATGAGGAAGATCAAGTGGTCCACGTTTTTTTTATTATCTGATCTTTATTTTTATTCCTTTGATTTTCATTAATTCATATTAATTTTAATATTGATCCAAAAATTATGAGAGTTTCACCAAAAAAAATTAAATAAATTCCTATTTCATTTTCTGAATTAAAATTAATTTTTGGATCATTATTAATATTTTTCATGATTTATTTGATTTTGTGAATATTTTAAATTATTTAAAAATACTTTTAAGTTTCCAAAAATTCTGAAAAAATTTCTCCAAGGTCCTTTGACCTTGTTTTACCTATGATAAATCTCATGGCCATTTCTTTGGTGTTTTGATGAGGTTTTAGGAAATTGACAAATTGTTAGATACCCAAAAGTGCTTATTTGAGCTATCAAATATGGGCATCTTTCACTCCATTTCCTTGCTAAAGTGTTCGAAACCACCTTTGTTTTAGATGAATTGCAATACAATGATAAACGATCTTGGTACCTTTGATTTGTGTGTTATTGTGCAGGAATTAGGCATGAAATAATAGAAAATGAAGCCACAAGAAAGTTGGCAAAGGGACAAAAAAAGGATGCATTCATCAGCTTGCTCGCTAGGCGAGGGCTGTGGCGAAGAGCTCGCTAGGCGAGCACCCAGTGAGAACCCAGCGAAGAGCTCCAGTATTTTACAGTAGCAAACATCAACAAACTCGCTAGGCGAGCAGCCAGCGAAGGGTGTAGCGAACACGTCCAGACTTGGTCAAAAGCGCAGCCAGCACTCACTCGCTAGGCGAGCCATTAGCGAGCTCCCAGCGAGCAATTCCAGTAGCAAAACCTCCTAAGCTCGCTGGAGCGAAGGGTGAAGCGTGGGCTTCGCCTAGCGAAGGTTTTGTTCGCCTAGCGAACATGTCAATCTGGCAAATGATATTTCTTTGGGCGCAGGTGCCTCAGGTGCCTCATTTTGGGGCTCGCTAGGCGAGCCATTCTGCTCGTCTAGCGAGCATGACAGCTCAGTAGCAGCACTATAAGTAGCAAGGGCTACTTTTTGGAGCCATACTTTACACCTCCATACTTTTGTACTTTTGAGATATTTTTCCAGCATTGCTCTAGAGATACTTTGTGACCTAGAAATCATTTCTCTTCATCTCTTAACAATCTTTCATAAAAAGAAGGTGGATTCCCATCCAATCTCGATTATTCGACTCGGATGTTGATCAACCTTCTTCCGAAACTTGTTGACCAAGCTACCATGAAAATGAGTAGCTAAGTTCTTCATTTTGTCAAGGTTAGATGTAGATGGTCATAAGCTTTGTGTGTATATGAGATGATCTTCATTTGTAAACTCTTTAATGATGAATATATGGTGAAAACTTTGTTTTATTGAAAACTCTTTGTGTTGGTTTATGATCGAGAGATGTTTACCAACTCTTTACCTAGGTTTTCATCCAATCTTGTTTGTTAGCTAGAGATAGTAATGAATGATTTTGTTCACCATAAGGTTAAACCAAAAAGTTGTCATTTTGATAGATTGTGTTAGAGATAAACAATGGATCAAAATGGGAAAACTCACAATGTGTGTTAGAGATAAACACATTGGGGGGACTTTGTGAAATAGTTTATCATCTAAAGGAGTTTATAAGTTTTGTTGATCGAACATATATATGCAAAGTGATCGTCGAATCCTAACTTTGGCAATATTTCTCAAATATTAAAACCAAATCTTTTACCGCATTTTATTACACTTTTATGCAAGATACCGTGACTAAAACCAAAAACCATTGTTACCTTAAGCTAAGAATTAAAACAACTGTCGAAAGGCGGTGATATCTCACAATCCCTGTGGAGACGATAACAAAAACCCGACACTTAAAAACACATTCAACACCAACCATATTTAATTTAATGCATTATTTTTAATATTTTTAATTGATTAAATGCCAAATTAATTATGTAGAGCCATTTTAATTGCCTTTGTGAGTTTGACTTGTGTTGTTGGGCCTTGGTCAAGGTTGATTTGACTTTGTTAGGTTAAGATCATTGGATTTAGAGGATTGATGGAATGTACATTCCATCTCCCAAAATGAATGATCTTAACTTGGTAAAAGTCCTCCTTTTTCCAATTTGAGTTTGATCCCTTTACCCTCCCTCTTCATCTCATTTCCCTTCTTTATGCATTCATGTTATGGACCTATGATATCTCAACATCCTAAGGCTAGTTGATTGCAAAATCAACATAAGTATGGATGAGATTAGGTCCCCCACTTTGCATATTCTTTTTATGTGTGGTATGTTTTATGAGCATAGTCTATTATACCATGTCTCTAACATGCATTAACACCAAAATTCTATTGTCCGGCCTCAAATAGTTGTGACTTCTACATAAGTCCAATTACGATTGCTTAACATAGCGCTAAATTTTGACACAAAAGGCATAGCATTCTAGTGAGTGAGATTGTAAGTCTCCCCTCTTTCATGGTATTGTGTGGAAACTTGACCTTTTTTCCTTCCTTTGGAAGATGTCTTGGTTCAAGGATCCATGCTTGTGATAAGTAGGTTGAGTATTCTCCAAAGAATGATTTAAATAAAAGAGCAAAAGCAAAAGCAATACTAACTTATAACTTATTAACAACTAATATTTAATTTCAAGTCCTTTCTTTTAATGCACTTTATTTTTTAAATTTTATTCACTTGCCATTATTCATACCATTCTATTTGTTTATGTTAATGTCATTTTCACTTTGTCCACTTGGACCATATTTTCTGATATATTTTATTTGTGTATATTGTGTTTGTCTGTGTGGTCTTTGACCATTAAGGTACATAATAAGAACAAAAACCCTAAAAAATATCTTGTGTTGGCTGTTGGTTTGATCTGAGACAATTGGACTTAGAATTTAGGCAATACTCCCTATGCAAAGGACTTGACCAATGCCAACTTTCATGAAACCAAGTGCTTGAGAATTAAAACTTCATCTGATACAATGTTGAAGATCCATTTGAGTTCATCTGCAACATGATCATTGTGCAGCTGTTATTTTGAATCGGTGACGTATGCCATCTTGGAATTCATCTGCTACATGGGCAAATTAGAAGAAGATCATGGAGTTGCTAAGCTTGGATGGGGCTATCTTTATTTGATACCTTGCTCTTCAAGTTGATATTTTATGTATTATTTGTTGCTTGATTCTAAAGTCCAAGGGAATTGTGGATTTCTATATGATATTCTTGTCTATTGGATTGCAGCCCATTGGTCAAATCTTTTCAACTCTCAACTTTTAAATTTTTGCTTAGGATTAGCCTCTCCATCTCCTTCCCACTTCTTTAATTTCAAAATCTCTCCCCCTTTTTAAATCTTCTTTGCTTGTGCTTGTTTTTCTAAACTTAGATCATATTGCAAATTATAAACTTTGGCCTTATGCCATTGCACTTTCAAACCTCTCTTCTTAAATAAACTTGTAAATAAACTTAACTATACTTGACTTAAAATTTTCAAAAAGACAAAAAGAACTAACACTCATTCAAACTCTTTTAGGCCTTTTGTGCCTTTGTTAAATTTAAAATTTTGTTAAAAGCAATGCACTCACTTTGAAATTGATACCACGAACTACGAGGTTTTGATCCCTCATTTTTATGTTGGTACGTAGGCACAAGTCTGAAGGTCTTGTCAAACACAAAAATATAATTACTGAATTCTTTTCTCATCTCCCCATTCTATTTGTTTGCAAACATCATTTGTACAAAAACACATATGCATACAAGAAAGGGCTCCCTAGGAGTACCTAGGACACTTTAGGTGCTAACACCTTCCCTCTGTGTAACCAAACCCCTTACCTGTAATCTCTGGCATTTTATTAGTTTTGATTTGAAAACTTCTTATCTTTTGGGTTTTGTTCGTACTTTTCCCCTTTCCCTTGGAAATAATAAAAGCGCGGTGGCGACTCTTGTGTACTTGACGTCTAGCTTATCCATAGCTTGATGGTCATGAATTTACCGCTACAAGATCCTCCTATAATCTTAGGGTTAGTGTGTGTTTCTAAGGGAATGTTTACATATGCTATTTATTATTTTCCTAAGGTATTTATTTACAAATAAAATGTTATTATTCGGAGAAGATAGTTTAATTAATTTACATAAAGAAAAAAAAGTTTGTGGTTATCATACTCGCTAGAGTGCTACGACTCTATGCCTACGTACCTTCATATTAGATGAAGGATGAGAGCACAATAGTTCTTCTAAAAATGTTTGTTTGACTATTTTCAGATTATTGAAAGTTCTCGACGCATCGGGGACAGAGAAATATTTGATTTTTGAAAATGCCTCAATGCGCAAGGGCAGAGGACTTAAAATTTGGATTTATGGAATTGATTTTAGTTCATTTGTTAATTGCAAAAATACTATAGTTAATTTAATTAGAAATTAAATTTAGCGTTATATATGTACCTAATTAATTTCATTTCAGATACTAAACATGATTAATTAATGAAAAAATTGGTATGATCTTGATTAAATCATATTTACTCCTTATAATTTCTAAAGGCTAACACTAAGATCAATCGTGGAATTATTCTAATAAACCTTAATCGTAAAACATGTTTTTTTTTGTATTTTTTAATTATTAATTAGAAATAAAATAAACCCTTAATTATGAAAATTAATTATTAGCTATTTTTTTAATTATTGATTAATTACTAATTATACAAATAAATTAATAAACCTATCTATTAAGAAAATAATTTAAATTAAATAAATTAAATATGAAGGGCAAAGGGGTGTATTTCATGTTGAAATAACAATGGGCTTTTGTAATGGGGGGAGGTGAAAAGCAATGGGGAGGGAGCCCATTACACTTTGAGCCCAACGTTGGAGGGACTCCACAAAGGGAGAGAGTCAACGATTGACTCTTTTTAAACCTCTTGATCAAGATCAGATGGACCTTGCAACACGAGATCATAACCCTTGATCTTGATTACTGGGTTTAGGTAAATGCAATTGAAGGTTGAGATGTAAAGTCATCCCAAAAACACAGTGCGCACGCGCGCAATGATGGTCTAAGTGAGTCAGCGAAATGGTTGCTCCAGGGTGGTCCACATGAGCATGATGTGGATCCAACTGGGGGAGGTATTTAAGGAAACCTCCTTCAGTAAATTTCATTTCTTTCCCCTAGTTCTCTTTCTCTCTCTCTCTCTCTCTCTCTCTCTCTCTCTCTCTCTCTCTCTCTCTCTCTCTCTCTTACTCTCAACTTTCACCCTGATCTCTCTCCTCTGGCCATCGTCCCCAACCCACAACCACCCCTAAAACCACCACCAAACCCCCAGTTTCTAGTTTAAGTTCAACCAAAAACTTTAAATCTTCATCTGGAATTTCCAAATCCATTCAACCTTCAAGAACCCCAAACTAAAACCCTTCGAAACCTAACCATGGGTGATGAACCCTAACTGGGTTCAAATGAACCCTAGAAACTTCAACCCAGAAACTCAAGAATCCTAACCCTTCAAATGAACCCTAGGGTTCTTCTGATGAACCTTAACCTTATTCGTGAGGAACCTTAACCCTAAGAAGATGAACATTCATCTTCTACCTCCACCAAACCCTAACCTTTGTCCATATCTCACCTCCCCCACCCTGATCCACACCAAACCTTAGTTGATCCATAAATCAACCTTCCCTGAATCCCAATAAAACCCCTGTATTTCCAAAATCAAACAAATTTCTCAATTCCATAAACCCTAATCCCTTTCGGTTTATGTTGAGACAGTTTTTAAGTGTCGGGTTTTGTTATCGTATCCACAGAGATTGTAAGATATCACTGCCGTTCAATGGTTGAATTAATCTTAACTTAATGTAACACTAGGGTTTTGGTTTTAATCAAGTTATCTTGCATACAAAGTAATTAATTGCGGTAAAAGTTACGTTTTGATTAATATGAGAAATATTGTCAAAGTTAGGTTTCAATGATTACATTTGCTTTGCATGAATTTGCTCGGTCAATCATCTTATAAACTCCTTTAGATGATAAATTATTTCACAAAGTCCTCTCAATGCGTTTCTCTCGAACACCCATTGTGAGTTTTGCCATTTTGATCCATTGTTTCTCTCGAACACAATCTATCAAAATGACAACTTTTTGGTTCAACCTTATGGTGAACAAAATCATTCGTTACTATCTCTAGCTAACAAACAAGTTTGGATGAAAACCTAGGTCAAGAATCGGTAAACATCTCTCGATCAAATACCAACACAAAGAGTTTTAAATAGAAACAAAGTTTTCATCATATATTTACCGTTAAAGAGTTTACATATGAGGATCCTTACATTTACACACAAAGCTTGGAAATCACCTACATCTAACCTTGACAAATGGAAGACTTAGCTACTCATTTTCATGGTAGCTTGGTCGGCAAGTAAGGAAAGAGGGTTGATCAACATCCAAGTCGAATAATCGAAGTTGGATGGGAATCCACCTTCTTTTTGTGGAAGATGGTTGCTAGATGAAGAGAAATGAAATTAGGGCATAAAATCTCCCACAAAGCAATGCTGTAAAATATCTAGGAGAAAGTACAAAAAATGGAAAAGTTGGTAAAAATCAGGTATGGTGCCCAAAAGTGGCACCTGCTACTTATAGACAAGTGCAGAACTGTCATGTTCGCTAGGCGAGCATAATAGCTCGCCTAGCGAGGTCCTAAAATGGGCACAAAAAGCCCCTGCGCCCAGAGCAAACAGGGCCTGCTAAACTGTCATGTTCGCCTAGCGAACATACCTTCGCCTAGCGAAGGAAACGCTTCAAGCTCGCCCCCAGCGAGGTTGAGAGGTTTTGCTACTGGAATGCTCGCTGGGGACTCGCTAGAGCCTCGCCTAGCGAGTGAGTGCTGGCTGTACTTTTTCACCAAAACAGAATGAATTCGCTGCAGACTTCGCCATGAGCTCGCCTAGCGAATTAATTTGCTAATTTACTGGAGCTGTTCGCCAGGAGCTCGCCTAGCGAACCCATTCTTCGCCACAGCCTCGCCTAGCGAGCAGGCAGATGAAATGCTCCTTTGCTTTGGTTCCTTTGCCAATTCTCTTGTGTCTTTATTATCAATTAATTCATGCCTTTCCTGCACAATAACAAACACATCAAAGGCACCAAGCTTGTTTATCAATGTAACGCATTCCATGTAAAATAAATGTGATTTTGACAATTTTAGCAAGGCAAAAGAGTGAAAGATGCCCACATATGATAGCTTAAATAAGCACTTTTGGGCATCTAACAACTCTCCCCAACTAGATTCTTGCCTGTCCTCAAGCAAAGTATGCCTCTTGAAAGACAAGAGGATTTGCATAAAGAAACGGTTTCTCCGAAGTTGGATAAACGGCTCAAACACAAGCGAAATTCGCATATACAAGTTCCCAACGGTTTGAATAAAATAATACCTAGGAACTTAAACTTAAATAGCAATGCAAAATAATTATCTATCTACAACAATACTATTCTGAATGAATCATCCTATCTCGCCTCTTCGAATCAGGAATGAAGATTTTGCGCGTTTGCAACCGCGGGACTAATCTCGCTCTCTAACAAATAATGAAGAAATCAAACAGATTCATACAATGTCTAATCAATTAAAAATGGTACTGTGGAAGCATAAAGATCACTAAGGGCTTTTCGGTTGAAGCTTGGTCAGGTTAACAAACAAGGGTCATTTCTAAGGCCATTGAAACGAAAGTGCCGATGCAAAAGAGACATTCACAGTATTATTCACACTACTCGACTTGTTTCATCTGTTTCTTATTTGTAACCTTCACAACACATATTCCACAACTCAACTCTTATTTTTCACTATTTTTCTTCCAAGCAAGCATTCATTTTCATTCTTTATATTTTGTTCTTTTCTTTCACATCAAATGTACAAAACAGATGTTTTTTTATATTTTCTATACATATATTTTCTATGCTTGCTCGGTTTTTCTTTTCTTTTTCAAGAGTTGTGGTGCTTACCAATTCTTTTTCGTTCTCCCCAACTTATTTCTTCCACACCCTAAGTGAATGCTCTTACCTTTTTACGGCAAAAGAACAATAATCAATATTTTCCGGGTTGTAAAAAAAAGATTTTTGAGATCTCGCTTTATTTCAAGCCGAGATTCAACTGTTTAGGCTCAAAGGGGTTAACAAATACTCTCTCTGCTCACAGGTAAGTTGTTTTTGGATGTAGTTGTGCTCGAAAGAAAACAAGTGCCTTGATCATTTCTAATTGCTTCCACAATTTCACAATAATAACAGACAAATAATGAATCACATGAATCAACAAAACTTATTAGAATCCAGCATTTAAGTGAACAATGGAGGTTTCCTCACACTTTGTGGTTTTAGGTTCTAGATGAAACATTCATTCAATTATGTTGCACAAAGACAATATTCAATTTACCAAAAAGAGTAAAGTTCCTAATGCATTCTAAAATTCTAGCCGACGGTAACCATGTACCTTAGCTTCATTCACTTGTTATTCTTATCATTGCCATCCAAGCTCGGATGCACCTTCATTGGGTACTTCTTGAGGAGCAACCAATCTAGAAGGGTTTGCCACTCATTCAACCAAAAATTTATTAAACACACAAAATTAACAACAAACATAAATAACATTAACTGAAAAATAAAATTTGTTCGTGGGGGACAAAACACCCCAATAGTACAACCCATGGTCAAAATACAAAATTCGAAAGTACAAATAAAAATGACATAATAAAAACTGAAATACAAATACTCAAAAACTTAACCCACAAAGGGCTCAAGACTCCTCCTCACTACCGGCTTCAGAACCGGTAGCCTCATCATCAATATCCTCATCATCAGCTTCAGCTCCCTCCCCCTCACCATAGACTGGCCTGTCCACAGGCCAATTAGCGTTGAGCATAAACTGCTCACGCGCTAACAATGCTCGAGCACCGGAGGGGTCATTACCTTGCAGCTCCAACCTCTGCATACTGTTGTGCATGTCAATCATAGCTCTTTGGGATGCTGCCATCCACTCAAAACTGTAGTCACAAACAGCCCTCAGGTACGGATCAAGTCCGGGAGAAGAAGCACTAGGACCATCAGCAGCCCGAGTACTTCCCGAGGCCGCACTGCCAGCGGTAGTCTTAGCTCTACAATACTTAGCTACATATCGATCATCAATTGGAGCCGGGATCCTAACCTGTCCACGAGACGGA
The DNA here is from genome assembly GCF_024323335.1 of Lathyrus oleraceus. Lineage (NCBI taxonomy): Eukaryota > Viridiplantae > Streptophyta > Magnoliopsida > Fabales > Fabaceae > Lathyrus > Lathyrus oleraceus. Next base: position 492,261,414 of record NC_066582.1, on the reverse strand, counting down.
AGTCTCACCCTAGCCTGCACACATAAGCTCATAATCAAACACGGGAAGGCCAGTGGGCAATTCACACGAGCCCCCGATTTCAGCCCACTCTCAACCACAGTCTTCAGCTCATTGGCGATTATCCTCGCCACATCAATCTCAACATTAGTGAGGATGGAATGGACTAAATGTGCCACTGGGATCGGCACAGTAGAGGTGTGTGATTTGGGTTGGATGTTGGTTAAAACCAGAAGTAGAATCAGCTGAGCCATGGGAGTCATGTCCTCCCGGTGATATCTCACAGGAACCCCAGATGGGTTCGGCTCAACCGATCTCCCAGCCAAAAGCAGGTCGGTGGTAATGGCAGCGACGTCTCGATGAAGTCTGAGGTCGGTGTGGTACTGGTCTCTCTGATCAGCTCCCAGCTGGAGCGGTTCCCCTAGGATTCTGTTGATCGCATCCCGGTCAAAAGGAATAGTACGCCCGGCAACTCTAGAAACCCAAGTGAAGGGCTCGTCGTCGTCGGGCAGTGCGTTAGCATAAAACTCCCGCACTGTACCAATGTCATAATGCTCCAAGGGACTTATCAACCTATCCCACTTCTTGGCGTCTATCAACCCGGCGAAAGTTCGGTAAGTGCCCTACGGGTTGATCAGAAAACGCCTCTCAGGAAGGATTTTTCGCTTCTCCAAAGCGATGTAACGTGCCGCTTGTTTCGGGCCTACAAACTTGTCGTGGTCGAATTGAATCGGCACGGTCCTGGAAGTAGTTGCATCTCCTTTTCTCTTCTTACCAGCTCCAGATCTAGACTCCATTCTGCAAAATATACAAAGAAACAATACACACCAACAAACAGATTAGCCATTAAAACAAAATTCAAAATACTGTCATGTTCGCTGCTGCCTCGCTTTGCGCAGAGGCAGCGAACATTCGCCCCAGGTCGCCTAGCGAGCTGCTAGCGAACCTTACGGGTTTTGGGATTTTCTGCATTTTCAAAGATGTTTCTCCCAATACCCGTACTCTATGGTTCCTACACAGAACCTAATGATTTCTAATGACAATGAGTCGTTCTATGCTATTGGGGATTGGCTAATTGCATGCAAAACCTAAAATAGATGAAATCCCCAATTTGAAAACCTAAACGACCTAACATTGCAAACTCCACAATATCTCATGCAACCTCCATGTTTCCCATACCAAATTTATCCTATTTGCTATGCATATTTGGAATTTAAGAGTAAACAAAAAGAAAAAGAAGTGGGGCAAACCTTTGGTAAACGGATTTGGAAAAGAGAAGTGGGGAGAGTTTGCAATTGGCGAAAGAAGCACGTGTCGGTGATAAAGATGCAACAGAGGGAGTTTGAGAAGCCACGCACGAAATCCTCAGCAGAGCCGTTCAGACAAATTTTTGAAGGTAGGGCAAAATGGCTCTGCTGAAGTGTTTAAATAGAAAACAGTACTGCAGCGCTCGCTGCTGCCTCGCCTAGCGAGCAGCTTGCGAGCATGCTCGCTTCTGCCTCGCCTAGCGAGATGCAAGCGAGCATGACAGCAAATGCATTTGCAAATGCAGCACTTGCAAGTCATCCAGCCTTGTTTCGCACACTGTAACAGAATTCAACATGATACATAAAACAATAAATACTTACAATGTTGGGGTGCCTCCCAACTAGCGCTTGTTTAACGTCGGCTAAGCTCGACGGTGCGATGCTCACAGGGGAGCATCGAGCGGCTGAGCACAACTCTCGCGATCCACATGACCGCCGAGATACACTTTCAATCGTTGGCCGTTCACGGTCCAACTGTCTTTCTCGTCCATGTCTTCAATGATAATGGCCCCGTACTCTTTTACTTCTTTCACCCGAAATGGCCCGGACCATTTCGATTTCAACTTCCCGGGAAACAACTTCAACCGGGAGTTGAACAATAGGACCAATTGTCCGGGCACAAATTCTTTGGTACGGATCTTCTTGTCATGATACTTCTTTGCTTTTTCCTTGTACAACCAACTTGAGTGGTATGCGGCATTGCGCATCTCCTCCAACTCAAGTAGTTGTACTTTCCTTTTGTTACCGGCCAACTCATGTTCAAAATTTAGAAATTTTAGGGCCCACAAGGCCTTGTGCTCCAATTCAACCGGCAAATGGCAAGTTTTACCAAATACCAATTGAAACGGAGTTAGGCCAATTGGAGCTTTAAAGGCCGTACGGTAGGCCCATAATGCTTCGTCCAATTTTTGGGACCACTCTTTTTTAGAATTAGACACGGTTTTTTCTAGGATTCTCTTAATCTCTCGATTAGAGACCTCCGCTTGCCCGTTAGCCTGAGGGTGGTACGGAGTTGTCACCCTATGCGACACACCATAATGTTTTAGAATTGTTTCCAAAGGTGCATTGCAAAAGTGTGACCCTCCGTCACTTATCAACACTCGGGGGGTTCCAAAACGGGAAAAGATGTTTTTCTTTAAAAATTTATCACCGTTTTGGCATCCGCCCGAGGTGAGGCAACCGCCTCAACCCACTTAGAGACATAATCAACAGCTACAAGCATGTACTCATTCCCGTAAGAGGGTGGGAAAGGTCCAACAAAATCTATGCCCCAACAATCGAACACTTCCACTTCTTGGATATTTTGGAGAGGCATCTCATCTCTCTTACCTATCCCACCACTTCTTTGGCAACTGTCACAACTTTGCGCATGGGTATGTGCGTCTTTGAAAATAGTTGGCCAATAAAATCCCGATTGAAGAATTTTTGTGGCCGTTCTAACCCCATTATAATGTCCGCCATAAGGCGAGTTGTGACAATGCCAAAGGATGCTCTGGGCTTCATCACCAGTTACGCATCTCCTTAACAGGTTATCGCTACCCAACTTAAACAAGTATGGGTCATCCCAAACATAATACTTCGCATCCGAAAGGAACTTCCTCTTTTGGTTCGAAGTTAGATCGGCCGGCACACAACCACTAGCCTTGTGGTTTGCAAAGTCTGCAAACCACGGCCTAACTTGAACCTTAAACAATTTTTCATCAGGAAATTCTTCCCGGATTTCCTTTTCAGATGCGGTAACCTCGACATTCACCAAGCGGGATAAATGATCCGCTACCAAGTTTTCCGACCCCTTCTTGTCTTTAATTTCGACATCGAATTCTTGTAACAAGAGGATCCAACGGATGAGCCTTTGCTTCGAATCCGGCTTGGTCAGCAGATATTTAATCGCCGCGTGGTCGGTGTACACCACGACTTTAGACCCTATAAGATAGGACCTAAACTTTTCTAGCGCATACACTATTGCGAGTAGTTCTTTTTCCGTTGTGGCATAATTTATTTGAGCCTCGTTAAGAACCTTACTCGCATAATGTATAGCATGAAAAGTTTTGTCCTTTCTTTGGCCAAGTACCGTTCCAACGGCATAGTCACTCGCGTCACACATTAGTTCAAAATTTTCATTCCAATCGGGAGCGACTATTATTGGAGCGGTAACCAATTTTTCTTTTAAAACCTCGAAAGCTTGCAAACAATCGTCGGTGAAGAGAAATACCTGATCTTTGGCGAGTAAATTGCTCAAAGGTTTAGCCACCTTTGAGAAGTCCTTGATGAAGCGCCGGTAGAACCCCGCGTGCCCCAAAAAACTACGGATGCCCTTCACATTGACCGGAGGGGGTAATTTTTCAATTACATCAACCTTAGCTCTATCCACTTCAAGCCCCCTTTTAGAGACTTTGTGGCCTAGCACAATCCCCTCGGTCACCATAAAGTGACACTTTTCCCAATTTAGCACCAAATTAGTCTTCACACACCTTTCCAACACCGTCTTCAAATTTGCCAAGCATAGACTAAACGTCCCACCAAACACCGAGAAGTCATCCATGAAGACTTCCATTGTTTTCTCTATTAGATCGGCAAAAATAGCTTGGACACATCGTTGGAATGTCGCCGGCGCATTGCAAAGCCCAAAAGGCATTTTTCTGTATGCGAACACTCCAAACGGACACGTGAAAGCCGTCTTTTCATGATCAACCGGGTCAACCGCAATTTGGTTGTACCCGGAGTAGCCGTCTAAAAAACAGTAGTATTGTTGGCCCGATAGTCTTTCAAGCATTTGATCCATAAATGGGAGTGGAAAATGGTCCTTACGAGTCGCGGTATTCACCCGTCTATAATCTATACACATTCTCCACCCCGTTGCTACTTTAGTCGGGATCAATTCGTCTTTGTCATTACGGATTACGGTCATTCCACCCTTCTTCGGAACCACGTGCACGGGACTAACCCACGGACTATCCGAGATCGGGTAAATCATTCCCGCATCCAAAAGCTTCACCACTTCCTTTCTTACAACCTCTTTCATTGTAGGATTTAAGCGGCGTTGTGGTTGAGCCACCGGCTTGAAATCCTCCTCCATCAAAATCTTGTGCATACAATAGGATGGACTAATTCCTTTAAGATCGGAAAGAGTCCAACCCATAGCTTCTTGATTGGTTTTTAGCACAATGATTAGACGGGCTTCTTCTTCTTTTGTCAAAAGGTTGCTTATGATGACCGGCTTTGCCTCGGTCTCATCTAGAAACACATATTTCAAAGTCGAAGGTAACTCTTTTAATTCAATTGGCGCTTTCTCGTCAATTACCTCCTTCTTCAAATTTTCTTCCTCTACTTCCCACGGTTGTAGGTCTTCCAAGCTATCAAGTTCCTTTAAGCATTCCTCAAGAGCTAGCTCCTCCTCAACAGTGAAAACCTCCAATGAGTCGTCGAGAGCTAACTCCATAGGAGATATCTCATGGATATGCTTTGAAACTTCCATAATAGCGTCTTCGATCACATCGATGCGAAAGCTATCATTTCTATCCTTGGAATGCTTCATCGCCTCGAATAGATCAAAGGTGACCTCCTCATTTTGAACACGCACCTTCATTAAACCGTCATCAACATCAATCATCATTCTTGCGGTCTTCATGAATGGTCGGCCCAATATGAGTGGAGCATCATCATCTTCCTCCATATCAATTACAATAAAATCCACGGGAAAAAGAATTTGTCGACCTTCACCAACACATCTTGGGCTACGCCATGAGGATGGGTCGTCGACTTATCCGCCAATTGTAATGTCATTCGGATGGACTTAATCTCGATGTTGCCAAGCCTCTTGATTATTGACAAAGGTATAAGATTTATGCTCGACCCCAAGTCAATAAGTCCCTTTCCGACATACACATCACCAATTTTAACCGGCAATGTAACTCTTCCCGGATCAACCTCTTTCTTAGGAAGCGTCCTTTGAATGATGGCACTACAGCTCGCATCAAGGACGATGGTCTCCGGTTCCGTATACCTCCGCTTTTTGGTTAGTATGTCCTTCATGAACTTGGCATACTTTGGCATTTGTTCCAAAGCTTTAGCAAACGGAATGTTTATTTGTAATTGCTTAAAAATATCCATGAACCGGGCGTAATGCCGTTCATTTTCCCTTTTGGAAGGGGCATGAGGGTAAGGAAGATTTTGGACCGGAGTAGCGCTCACTACCTCCTTTCCCTTTGCAATTCTAGCACTTTTCCATCTAGGCTTCTTCGCTACCTCCCTTATCACCTCATCATTTTTATCTTCCTCAATCTCCACACCTTTTCTTGTTCAACTTCACCATTATTTTTATTATTTTCAACTACTTCCTCATCACTCCATACTCCTACTTCACCGTCAACATTTTCTTCCACTATTTCCTCCTCAATCTCCTTCTCTTTCTCTCTTTTTTCACTCTCCACTCTTTTTTCATTTTCACTACCCAACTCCCTTCCACTTCTCGTCATAATCGCCTTACAATGCTCCTTAGGATTTGTTTGCGTATTAGCCGAAAAAGAAGGACCGGTTTGTTGTTCAGCGAGTTGCTTGGCAAGTTGCCCAACTTGAGTTTCAAGATTTTTTATGGCCGCGTCATTACTCTTTTGATTGGCCATTGACATTTGCATGAATTGCGTCAATGTCTCTTCCAATTTAGAATTGACTACCGGCGGTTGTTGAGATTGATACGGATTTTGGGGAGGATTTTGACGGCTAGAAGAACCACCTCCATAACCTTGGTTATGATAATAGTTGCTTCTAGGTTGGAACCCTTGGTTCCCTTGGAATTGTTGTTGTTGTTGTTGTTGAGGGTGCGGTTGATAAGGTTGTTGTTGTCTTGGTTGATAGTCCCGTTGATTGGCCATGTAATTTACTTCGTCAAAACCGGGAGGTGGACAAAATCCAGTGTCATGTTCACCTTTACAAAGTTCACAACAAGCTATTTGTTTAGCTTTTGACGGTTCTCTTAACTCTTTGATTTGTTGCGTTAAAAGTTCCACTTGTTGTGAGATGAGCTTGTTTTGGGCAAGTATGGCATCATTCGTCCCTAACTCAAGCACTCCCGCGCTTCTTCAAAGAATTTCCACGACTTTGACTTTGAAGATCATTCAAAGCCATACGGTTGATAATGTTTGTGGCTTCTTCGGCACTCTTTGACATCAACGAGCCACCGAGGTGGCATCCAACAACGTCTTACAGTTTGGTTGAAGTCCATTTCTGAAAATATGGATTTGAGTTAATTCATCAAATCCATGCCCTTTGCATTTCCTTAGCATGGACTTGAATCTCTCCCACGCTTCATTCAACGATTCACTGGTTCCTTGAGAAAACACCGAGATGGCCGTCTTTGATTCCATGAATCGGTTATGAGAGAAAAATCTTTCAATGAATTTCTCCTCTAACACATTCCAATCTGTCATTACGGCAGGTGTTTGATCGAGATACCAATCCTTTGCTTTACCGAGCAAAGCGTGAGGAAATAAACGTCTGAACAACGGAAGCTCCTGAGCCTGATCCACTCCGGCAGCCAATGCTATCTCATAGAATTTTGTGAGAAAAGCAAATGGTTCTTCATGGTCCATTCCGGTGAATGGACTCCCATACAATAAATTCAGAGTTCCCGTCTTCATCTCAGCTTGCCTTCCAGTTTGGTTGGCAAACTGAGCGGTGTTCCTTGGACTGTTGATACATGGAGTAGAAATCGGTGGTGGTGGTTGTGGCTCCATGTTTGGTACGAATGGGTGTGGATTTGTGGTTGAAGAACTTTCTCCTTGCTCTTGGCGTTGCCTAGCCTGTTGCCTCCTACGTCTCGTTTTGCTATTGAGCCTCCTTGCGGTTCTCTCGATCTCAGGATCAAAAAGAAGTTCGTCCACAGGGATTTGCCCTCGCATAAAACGTAAGCTGCACACTAAACCAAACAAATTACAAGCACAAGTCAAAAATTCACAAGCTAAAACTTAAACAACCATTGCGATGCTCGCAATATCAATTTACAATCCCCGGCAACGGCGCCATTTTGTTGAGACAGTTTTTAAGTGTCGGGTTTTGTTATCGTATCCACAGAGATTGTAAGATATCACTGCCGTTCAATGGTTGAATTAATCTTAACTTAATGTAACACTAGGGTTTTGGTTTTAATCAAGTTATCTTGCATACAAAGTAATTAATTGCGGTAAAAGTTACGTTTTGATTAATATGAGAAATATTGTCAAAGTTAGGTTTCAATGATTACATTTGCTTTGCATGAATTTGCTCGGTCAATCATCTTATAAACTCCTTTAGATGATAAATTATTTCACAAAGTCCTCTCAATGCGTTTCTCTCGAACACCCATTGTGAGTTTTGCCATTTTGATCCATTGTTTCTCTCGAACACAATCTATCAAAATGACAACTTTTTGGTTCAACCTTATGGTGAACAAAATCATTCGTTACTATCTCTAGCTAACAAACAAGTTTGGATAAAAACCTAGGTCAAGAATCGGTAAACATCTCTCGATCAAATACCAACACAAAGAGTTTTAAATAGAAACAAAGTTTTCATCATATATTTACCGTTAAAGAGTTTACATATGAGGATCCTTACATTTACACACAAAGCTTGGAAATCACCTACATCTAACCTTGACAAATGGAAGACTTAGCTACTCATTTTCATGGTAGCTTGGTCAGCAAGTAAGGAAAGAGGGTTGATCAACATCCAAGTCGAATAATCGAAGTTGGATGGGAATCCACCTTCTTTTTGTGGAAGATGGTTGCTAGATGAAGAGAAATGAAATTAGGGCATAAAATCTCCCACAAAGCAATGCTGTAAAATATCTCAGGAGAAAGTACAAAAAATGGAAAAGTTGGTAAAAATCAGGTATGGTGCCCAAAAGTGGCACCTGCTACTTATAGACAAGTGCAGAACTGTCATGTTCGCTAGGCGAGCATAATAGCTCGCCTAGCGAGGTCCTAAAATGGGCACAAAAAGCCCCTGCGCCCAGAGCAAACAGGGCCTGCTAAACTGTCATGTTCGCCTAGCGAACATACCTTCGCCTAGCGAAGGAAACGCTTCAAGCTCGCCCCCAGCGAGGTTGAGAGGTTTTGCTACTGGAATGCTCGCTGGGGACTCGCTAGAGCCTCGCCTAGCGAGTGAGTGCTGGCTGCACTTTTTCACCAAAACAGAATGAATTCGCTGCAGACTTCGCCATGAGCTCGCCTAGCGAATTAATTTGCTAATTTACTGGAGCTGTTCGCCAGGAGCTCGCCTAGCGAACCCATTCTTCGCCACAGCCTCGCCTAGCGAGCAGGCAGATGAAATGCTCCTTTGCTTTGGTTCCTTTGCCAATTCTCTTGTGTCTTTATTATCAATTAATTCATGCCTTTCCTGCACAATAACAAACACATCAAAGGCACCAAGCTTGTTTATCAATGTAACGCATTCCATGTAAAATAAATGTGATTTTGACAATTTTAGCAAGGCAAAAGAGTGAAAGATGCCCACATATGATAGCTTAAATAAGCACTTTTGGGCATCTAACAGTTTACCCTAATTACTTTAGCAAAATTAAACCCTAAACTACAACAAAAATTAACAGTAGACAAGCACGCAAAACAAATACAAGTCAGAGATTATGAAGAATAAGGTGACCAACCTACGGAGAGGTGAATTTCTCCGGTTAGCAAGTTAACGATTTTCAAACTCTTCTTCTTTTCCTTATATCTGGTTTGTCTTTTCTTCCTCTCTTAACTTCTCTAACTTCTTATCTTTCTTATGGTGCGAGGTCCTGGAATTGTGAAGGTGGTTTAGCTCTAAAGAATTAAGGTTTCGATATGAAACCCTAATTATTTCTTAATTGGAGCTTTAATGAAGGTTGTGAATTGTAGAGGCAATAGTTCTTAGGGTTCTTATTTTTTCCGTTCCCTTTTTCTTATTTTCGTTAGGTTATTTATAGGTTCATAATTAAGGTTTTGGTTTTAATTAGATTGATGTTTTACGCAAGTTTTAATTTGATTGATGATTATAGAACAATTAGAATTTTTAGGGTTTGATGTATCTGGTCCAATTTTATGTGTAATTCTATTCTCTTGATGTATCTGTGAAATGAGTTTGGAAATATTTGATTGAAATTCGAAATTATTGTTTTGATCCAATTGTGTACTCTGATTTGTGTAATCTAGGGTTTGTGAATTGGGCATTTGGGATGAATCGGGTCATGGACATGACCCAGTGGAGTGGTGGACTTGGGTCTGCGCTTGACACAGTTGGATTTGGACTTGGGTAATCTTCGGACACAACAGGCTTAGGCTTGGGCTTTGGTCAACCCTTGACCAGCCCAACAACATATTGTTATCTATATTTGAAAATATGACTAAAAATAATAATCTGATTAAGAATAGCAAAAACTAACCTAATTCGCATTAAAAACTAATTAATCCATACTTATTAATCTAATGAATTATATTAATAATAATATTAATCAATATTCTAATAAAGACTAATTAGTTTTATTAATAATATAATTAAGTAATATTAACCTAATTAATCTTAATAAAACTAAACTAAACTCTCTAATCTAAGTTAACTACAAGTTGATCATTAACATAAATTAAACCATATTTTATTAACTTAATTGTAAATTAACAATATATATATATATATATATAATATATATATATATATATATATATATATATATATATATATATATATATATATATAATATATATATATATTATATAAAAGGCTTAATTAATTCTATGAACAAAAAGTTATTAATTAATCAAGATGGATCGGGAAAAAATTAAAATGGTCCTCCGTTGACTTTTTAGGTCATTGGGACTGACCATATGACTTATATCGGCTCTGTACAAGTTAGTGATCTAAACCTTAGGTTAGGAGAAATGTGGTCAAAATTTGGGGTACGACATCAACCATAAGCATGACCCTTCTGAGTCAACTGAGTCAAAAGTAATGCTAACTTTGAAAATCCTTCAATAAACTTCTTGTAGTAACCAGCCAAACCAAGAAAACTTTTGATCTCTAAAATAGACTTCGGAGTCTCCCACTATAACACAACATTTATCTTTGATGGATCAACATAAATACCACCACTCAAAACCACGTGACCAAGGAAACTCACTTCTTACAACCAGAGCTCGCACTTGGACAACTTCGCATACAACTCCTTCTTTTTCAAGGTCTGCAACACAACTCTCGGATTCCCCGCACGATCTTCATCAAGCTTCGAATATATTATAATGTCTTCGATAAACACAACAATAAATCGATCTAAGTACGGATGGAAAATTCTATCCATGAACACTCTAAGTGCATTAGACACACCAAACGGCATCACATTATACTCATAATGACCATACCTCGTTCTGAATGCAGTCTTTGGAATATTTTAGGGCTTCACATGAATCTGATGAGAACCCGTATGCAAATCAATCTTACTGAACACACAAGCACCAACCAACTGATTCATCATATCATCAATCCTCAGAAGTGGCTACTTATGCTTAATAGTAACCTTATTCAATGGAGATAGTCAACACACAATCGCGTGTTACCATCCTTCTTCTTCACTAACAACATTGGCGCTTCCCACGGCGAGACACTCGGTTGAACAAACTTCTTCTCAAGCAACTCTTATAATTGCTTCTTCATCTCACTCAACTCTGGAGTAGACATCCTATAAAGAATCTTTAACACTGGACTAGTACCAGGTACTAAGTCTATAGTGAATCTAACTTCACGCTCCGGCGGAAAATCACTAATATCATATCGGAACACTTCAGAAAACTCGCATACCATAATTAGATTCATAATCATTCTATTTCTTACCCCACTCAAGGACGCGGGCACCATGAACACTTGAGCACTCTCTCTCAAGGACATCTCTACCTGCCTCGCGGTCATTAAACTTGACTCCGTACTCTCTTAGGATTTAAGAAAATTCACTAATTTATCAAAACAATTGATAAACACATGGTTGAACTCCAACCAATTCATTCCAAGGATAACATTAAGCCAATCCCAATATCTCGCCCAAAATTGTCAAAGGAAAATTCACAGTCTTAACAGATGTACACTTTGAATCTTCCTCTTCAACAAGCTTGGGAACCAACATTGACCCATCCAACAACCTGCACTCTTGCAATCAGCGGCATGTCGAACCAACCCTCCATACATGAAACATCTTAGATAAGCATAAGTTTATTCCTCATTTATTTCAATGTCGCTCCTACAGGAAAGCGGTAAGAAGAAATAAACATCAACAGTGTTTCATACACATGTCGCATACTAGGGAACAAACAACATTACAAAACCTAGTCAGATGGACAAACCTGCTCTGATACATCTATGTAACACCCTAAACCCCGAACCTTATTTAAAAATATTTACACGACAATTTAAGGTGTCACCAACGATAATCCTTCAAAACACATCAAATCATTTTAAACTACGCAGTAGAAAAATATATCATAAAAACTTCGTAAATAAAGTATTTAACTTCAATACAACAAAAACCAATATCAACTTGAAACATAACAACTCTTGTCCCCGACGTTACACAATCAGAGCACTAAAAACCCTTAATCTAGGATAAAGTGATAAATAACAAAACAAAGAGTAGCTCCAATAAGCCACCTTCCACACACAACAATAATTATTGCTCATGGGTATCTACAACATGTCCATGGTGGAAAACATGAAGCAAAGAGTTGAGAAACAACATACAATATGAACAGTGTAAAGAGTAAAAAGGTACATAAACATACGACATAACACACATTCAATACGCAATCAACATCACCATAATTTCACACTCAATCACAACTATACACAATTATATGTATGCAATACGATTCACGATACAATGTGACACTTATACATGTGGTACCATTATGGACAACACAGTTCCATATCTCTCATGAATCCCCACCGTAGGACCAAAGCACACAAATTTGTTACTATTACCAAAAGTAATTTTTCACTGGTTTCCATCTAGAACCAACTACTTGCCCCTGAGTCCACACCATCGTACCAGAGCACACCAAAAATCATTATTAATCACCATATAGAAACGATTCACTAATTTCTCGTTTGAATTAGCTACATGCTCCTGAATCCACACCATCGGAACAGAGCGCAGCAAAACTGGACCGAAGTCTGTACACCATGATGTGTGACTTTCAACAACATGCATTATCACCATACAATCACCACAGTTATGCATAGCATTATACTCAATACACAACAATTGATTAACACCACCATAAATAATAAACCACACCAAATAACAACACTATATCAAATGCATATTCATGTAGCATTCAATCATATTAAATCATTTAGCATAATTTCACCATTAAGTAAACACAACGCTTCACGAAAATATACATACATTCACACATATAGCATACATTCATACATCATTATAACATGTCAATTAATCTCACAAGCCACTACCATAATGTATCTCTGTGTGCTAACTTTTAAACACTTTGAACCACGCCTTAATCTGAGTCTTGAAACTCAAGTTATGGCCAAAACAACAGGGAAACCAATAGATTGGTGTAGCGGGGTATTCGTTACCATTAGAGATATCGACTAAATCCAAGGTAAACCATACAAGTCGAGTCGCCACCGCACTTCTATTTATCCAAAGGAATGGTTAGAAAGCGAACAAAAACCTAAAAGTTTTATCAAATCAAAAACTAGTAAAAATGTCAGAGATCTGGGTAAGGGGGTTGGTTATGCAATGGGAAGGTTTTAAGCATTCAAAACATCCTAGGTACTCCAAGGGAGCCCTTTTCATAAGTGTTGTTATGGTCTAAAGGGTGTAGGTATATCTAAAGTACTATTTACTAAAAGGAAGGTTAAAAGAAAATGACTCGAAAGGATGTCGCATCCACTGCCTACGTATCTCATATGAGTATGAGAATCAGAGTCTTTGTAGCTCGGCTACCTATGGGTTAAAGATAAGTGTGCTCGGTAAGACGTCGCGTCTTATGCCTACGTATCTCATCTGGAATGAGAATCAGAGCAAAACGTAGTTCGACTAACTAAGGGTTAAGGATTGCCATCTGAACATGGACTTACAAAAGAGGACACCAACTGTGTCAAAGGAGGGTGGGCAGTGTGTTCAACGTCCTAGCAGTAGGTGTCACAGCTCGCTGAATCGAGTCTTAGGCAGTTACCTCTTTGTAATAGAATGGACTGACATGCCACAAGATCGGAGACGCACGGAAGGTCTAAAAGTGGGGAAGCTCTGCTCTAGAGTTATCATGCAATATGGACCTATGCATTAGGATTTACAAAGGGGAACATCTACCTAATATTAGCATGCAAAGAATAGGGGAATTCTACCTATGTTATCATACAAAGGGTTCTACTTAATGGGTGCTACCTAAACGAAACAAGAGTCGACAGATGGAGCGCGGAGAGGAGTTACGGATAAGGGTAGATGGTGATGCCGGAGGCAATCGACTTACAGGTAGATGGCGATATCTGAGGCAATCGACTTACAAGAAGATGGATGAATGCGTGCTGGTTCTATTAAGTTTTGAAAATGATTACTCGACGTTGGATCGAGCTTTTGATCTAATTTTGAAATGGTTATCGGATGTTCGTTTTAATTCTTGTATTAACAGGTGACTAAATAAATAAAGAAATAAATATTATACACTTTATGGGAGAGGGGTACATTTGTTATGAATGAGGATTGTTCATGGCAAACAAACAATAAGAATATATGCCGCATACATCATACAAGTAGGCAACAGTTATCAATCAGATCGGATAAATAAACAATGTATAATCAAACCAAAGAATCAAATAATGGAGCATTTAAACAACGCATGGGAGTATGAACATGTTAAATAATCAAGCAATAGAAAGCATGAATGAGAGAAACAAGTATAAAAGATAACAGATGAAAATATGCACACGAATGGTCCACTGAATAATTTAATCAGGAAATGAGGTAAGGACCAAATAAAATCAAGGTAAAAGGCCTCTAATACATGGCATATGAGATGAACGAGGGAGGATCAAAAGATCTCTTCAATTGCCATAAGCAATCCCTAAGTCAAAAAGAAGTCAACTGAAAATTCAAGTCAACTTAAAAAATAACAAATAAATAGCAAATTAATCAAGAAAATTATGAAAAATTAAAATAAATGATGTGGGGTCAGGACATCATCATCCCCCAAAAAAAATTTAAAAATAATGAAATTTGGTACATAAATTAATTAAAATAAAACAAAGGTCAAACCAAAAGTCAATTAATGAGACTAGGTTAGAAATAAATCAAGAATAAATAGTAAATTAATCAAGAAAATTATAAAAAATTAAACCAAATAAGGTGGGGTCAGGACATCATCATCCCCCAAAAAAATTTTAAAAATAATGAAATTTGGTACATAAATTAATTAAAATAAAACAGAGATCAAACCAAAAGTCAATTAATGAGACTAGGTTAGAAATGAATCAAGAATAAATAGTAAATTAATCAAGAAAATTATGAAAAAATAAACAAAATAAGGTGGGGTCAGGACATCATCATCCCCCAAAAATATTTTTAAAATAATGAAAATTGGTACGTGAATTAATTAAAATAAAACAGAGGTCAAACACAAAGTCAATTAATGAGACTAGGTTAGAAATAAATCAAGAATAAATAGTAAATTAATCAAGAAAATTATGAAAAGTTTAACTAAAAAAGGTGGGGTCAGGACATCATCATCCCCCAAAAAGATTTTAAAAATAATGAAAATTGGTACGTGAATTAATTAAAATAAAACAGAAGTCAAATTAAAAGTCCACCAACCAAACTAGGTCAAAAATAAATCCAAAATAAATTGAAAATGTGAAATAAAATTCCAAGAAAAGGTCAGATTGACCATGAGATGGTGGTAAACCTTCATTCCAAAAATCAGATGCTAACAATAATTTTAAGTCATAAAAATAAAATCAATAAAAAAAGTGTGTTAAAATGGACCAGTTAGAATAAATAATTAAAATAAAATATTAATATTAAAAAATACAAAAATAAAAATTATATAAAATTAAATAAAATGTTAAGAAAAGTGAAAAATATTTTTGGTTAATTTTATGGACAAAGAAAATATTTTAAATAAGAAAAAGAAATATGAAAATGGAAGGATTAATGGTGATGAACATGGTAAGCAAGCGCAGATATATCAAAACATGGCCATGGAAGAAATGATTACCTAATGGAAAATAGAAGTGGAATGGAATCTGGTATGTGATGAAGCTTTGCCTCCTTTCCATGAAATTCCAATGCTCCTTTAGGGTTAGGGTTTCAGCTTCTTAAATAGGGTGGATTAGGTGTTCTCATGAGCTTTTTAATAAGTGATTTATCCATAAGAATAAAAGTGTGAAGTGAGGTGTAAAATGTTGTTATTTTGGGTCAAACTTAAGTGAATGGATGTCCAATGCATGGAAAAAAGAGGTAAAAAAAAATGGGACTGGTTTGTGCAGCATGCTTAGAAAATCTGATTGGGTCAGTCAGGCCCAAAATTTGCCTAGAAAATCAAGTCATGGTGCCCACTTTAAATGAATGTATCTCTCAAACCATGGATCCAAATGAGATGATTCCAAAAGGATGTGAAAGAGGACATGGAAAGGTACAATTGATGTGAAGAAAGTATTTTCAAATAATGCCTTGAAGTGCAAGAAAGCTGGCCAAGAAGTCTTGACAAATTTTGAAGATTTTGGACTTAGAAATTTTTCTAAGTGTCCTAAAAAAATTGTCTCACTTTGACTAAGCATAACTTTCTCAATTATAACCCAAATGGAGCAAACTTTATATCTCTAGAAATCTTGGAACAAGAGGAACAACTTTCATGTTGGAGAAATTTTCAAATGGAGTTTTTATCTTGATGCAAAATGGGCTTAAAGTGAGTGAAACGATCATGAAAACTTGCCCTAAATGGAAAGGCAACCATTTCCAAATTAAGTAACTTTTCCAATTCCTGATTAAATGATGAATCCATGATCCAACCTTGATCAAATTTAACATGTAGGATCCCCTAGGCATGGATTTTGAGATTACACTCTCAAAATATCAAGAGTTGACTTTTCTGGCCCCACAGTTGACTTTTCCCAAACTGTCTGATTCCCGATTCCATTGATCAATTGAAGCACGTCTAGCTCAAATAAAGAGCTGATTTTTTGTATGTAGACCCTTATGAACATATGGAGGGCCATGGAAAATAGTTTCACCCAAAGAATCAGAAATGAACTGATTTTATACCAAACCCTAGTTTTAGGGCAAAATGATCAGGAACTGATTGCACTGATTGCCAATGGATCTTTCTGAGATAATTGTGAATATTCCTAGGCCAAGATGCCTCTCTAATCATGACATGGATGAGATCCTCTACTTCCAACCAAACATTTCCTGTTGCAGGTAGCCATGAAACCCTAATTTCTGATTAAATCCAGATGAACACTCTGATAGCTTTGAATCCTTCACTGATGAACTGAGGACCATAATAAGATACTTGGACCCCCCTGAGACCTTTGAGACTTGTATACTTAGAAAATAAAGTCCAATTCTCAATCTTGCTTTGTGTGGGCTCCTTTTGTTAAGAAGTGATCGATCAAAACCTGATCTCCATGTCACTAATGCAGTATGCAATGAGTATGACCTAATATGATGCTAATGAAGTGTAAAACATAATCCCATGCTTCCAGGAAAAATGAAGGGTAAATTTTGGGGTATTACAATTGGTGTTGAGGACCAATCGATTGTTGTTAACGTTCTGTTCAGTATTTTTTAGGGGGACCATTCGATTGTTCCAGAAGAACAATCGATTGGTGTCTGCAATTTTCTCAAAAATATATGTTCTAAACTCGTTTTCTTCAACCTCTAACCATTCCAATCCTAGCCAATCATGTTGTCACATGTCCAAACATATTATAACATGAATTCAACATCATACATCAATTACACAACATTCAACACCTCATATTACATATAATAAGAATTTATCTCATTAATTCATGTTTATGTTCAAACCTTCAAAAATCCTAACAATGGCACACAAGCATACACACATAACATAACCATATATGCATAAATTCAATCACAAAAATCATATGCATACACCTTTAATCATCAAATTCCAGAATTACATACATCAACAATAATCTATGAATAATTCATACAACCCCTAAAGAGATTAAGGACATCTTCTTTATATCTTTAATGCTATACACCCAAATTAAAGTCCTTTCTCCCCCCATTACCTTATATTTTCAGCAAGCAAGTTCTTCTCCAATGGTTTTCCTCTTCTCTGCTCGCTCTAGGGTTCTCCTCTTGCCTCTTTCTCATATCTCTAAGAATTGGATGATACTGTTCTATAAGAATTAGATGATACCTAGCTCTCCCTCACCTTTTAGAATAGATGCCTAAGGTTTTCTACATAATCCCTTATAATTATCTTATTAGCTCCCAATACTTTTAATTCACACCATCACCCCAAATTCTCATTATTCTATTTTTTTCTAATTAAATTATTAAACTCATACTAATAATAAAGTTAATTTTCCCCTCAATCTTCTATTTTCTCATCATTTAATTATTATCATATTATTTAAATCAAATAGAATTATTCTAAATCCCGATAAACTCAATAAATCCATATTTATTTCAATAATTCACATATTCATTAATAATCACATAATTTCAACATATTATAAAATCTGAATAATTGATTGAGCAACATAAAATAAAATAAACCAAAATTTGGGGCGTCACATGTAGGAACATGGTTGAGCGACCACGGGGACTTCGAAGGTTTAGTATAACTTGTGCTTTAAGAGGAGGCTCAAGCGACGAGATCGAAAGTAAGGAGAACTGGCAAACTCGGTTGAAGTCATAGTAAGAGTTGAGATTCAAGTGATATAACAAGTGTAGAGTAGTGCACAATTCAAGCCATTCGGTAGCATAAGAGATGTGGGAATCTTAAATGTTTCTATCAAATTAATTCACCTGAATTCGAGAGGAGTCTGAACTTTTAGTAAAGCAAGATTGACTAACCATTATGGAACAATTATTGCAAGTGATTCCCAATATTAAGGAAGAAAATATAGTTTCTCTTCATATGCTACGAAGTTTATAGGCGAGGTGGTGTACCGATGTCTCAACCCGTATCACCATGCAAGTACCTCGAAGGAGTAGAAGTATTTCAAGGAAGTAATTCTAGGAAATTATTTTCTCAATAATTTGGAGGCTCGAGAGGCATTGAGATTCAACAACTTCATCAAAAGTCTATGGAAGTGGCAGATCATGTGGAAAGGTTTAAGGGCATGACTACTTACTCCAAACGATTCATTTTTGCACCAGACAAAGAGTAGAAGATACACCAACTGTATCCAGACTTAGAAGGGAAATCAGGTTCAGGGTAGTTCAGTAAAGATTCATTGTTAATATGAGACAGTTGTGAAAATATTGAGTTGTCCAAAGAACAGTCGAAAGAGATTTATGTCGGAAGAAAAAACTTTACCTTAGAGCCATAAAGAGCCATAAAAGCATGTGTTAGTATAAGGATATGTATTTTGTATTTTAATATGTTGTCTTCATAAAGAGTCTATGTATTTTGTATTTTAATATGTTGTCTTTATTATAAGGATATGTAAATTATTTATATAAAATATAGTATTTAATTATTCTATGTAATGTTTATGACTCTAAATAAATAAAAGCCACAAAATATTTTTTTAAATAAAGTTAAAATATAGATATCTTTTTAAAGTTATGCATTTTCTATTTTAATATGTTGTCTTAATTATAATGTATTTTATATAGGTGTATAATTTTTGTTATCTTTCTTTAATAAAAAATGGGGTAGAAAATAAGACAAAAAGAAATATTATATTAAAGACTATTATAATTTTATATATTATTAGAATATTTTAGACTAGGAGATATTAAAAAGGTATTTTTTTGTTGTTTCTATATTTAAATTTACTTATAAATAATACTATAAATTGTGTCAAAGTTAATATTTTAAATTATTTATATATAACATGTTATTTAATTGGTCTATGTAGTATTTGTAATTCTAAATAGATAAAACCCACTAATTATCTTTTAAGAAACAAATATAATATATTATACATTAGATAAAGGAGAAGAACACGAGGTCTAATTATTGAATTATTTCTATGAATAGTATTAATATGTTTCAATTATTTTTAAATGTAATATAATTCTATTAAATGAAATTAGATTAAAAAAAATAATTATATTTGAAATTATATATTTTCTAAAATATATTCTAAAATATATATTAATATATATATATAATATATATATATATATATATCTATATATATATATATATATATATATATATTAATTTATAATTTTAAATACTTATAACTTAAAATTTAAATTGTAAATACTTATTTTTAAAATATATTCTAAAATTATATATATAATTTAAATACTCATTCTTTGAGATATATGTATACTGCTTCGGCCTGATTTATTAGCAAAAAGGACAATTTTCATACTTATTGAGAAAGGTAGTTAAGCGTATTTAATTTTTTTGATTTTATGTAAAAGACTTAACACAATTACTAATATATCTTTAATTAAATTTTAAACTATAACATTAAAAAGTAATTAATCTAGGGATAATTTTGACGTAAAAGCATTAAATGCAACTATATTTGTTAATATTTGCTTATATTTAATACCATAAAAATTTAAAAACTTTTGCTTATAAGTAAGGCCGTAAGGAGTATATGATGAGAAATTAAGACACAATAGCAAACAAATACATAACGTATATAAAATTTTCCAGACTTGTAGGAACCTTGAGGATCAACAACAAATATAAGACAATAAATCGAATAAATAAATGCACAAAAGAACACTGATATTTTTTACGCGGGAAACCCCTCAATTTGAGAGTAAAAACCATGAGTCATCCAGATCAAAGAAATAACTTCACTATAATCAATTAAGGGTACAAGACAATCTTAAAGTGATTCACAAACTAGTACTAACAACCGCAAATCACAAAGCAAACTAGCTTACAAATAAGAACCCAAAAAGCTAAAAAAAAATCTCAAATCCCCAGCTTCAGTGTGAAGGAGATAACTCTCACCTTAGACGTTTTTTTGAAATTCCGAACAGTCAAAAGTTAGATACATGTGTTACGAACATGCCCTACAAATTTGAGCTCGACCCGACGATTAACGAATCGGGGATCGTCGATTTAGTAAGACTGGTTGCAGAAAAAAGAGAATGAATTTCTCTCATCTTATCTCTCTTTTTAATCCTTGTTTTCTCTCTATCTCTCTCAACCCTGAATTGATTATCTCCACTTAAATAAGTGAGATAAATAGGGTAATCATGTTTGAGCCTTTCTCCACATAGGAAGGGAGCTCAAACCCAACAAATCTCTCAATCTCACAACTATGTGGAGGAAATCGCCAAACCGGATATCATAACAAGCTTCAAATTTCCCTTTCGGTAATGCTTTAGTCATCATATCAGAACCATTATCATTTGTATGAACTTTAGCTAACTCCAACAACTTAGTATCAGAGACATCATGTGTCCAATGATATCTCATATCAATGTGTTTGGACCTATTATAAAAAGCTAGATTCTTACCAAGATAAATAGCGCTTTGACTATCATCAAATAAAACATATTTGTCTTAAACGAAATCAAGCTCCTGCAAAAAATTCTTCAACCATAGTAACTCTTTTCATGTTTCGGTAATTGCAATGAACCCGACCTCTATAGTAGACAATTCTACACACTTTTACAATTCGGACTACCAAGCCATAGCCCCCTTTACAAATTTAATCATGTAGCCTGATCTGGACTTTATATAATCATTGTCTCCAGCAATATCAGATTCAGAGTACCCCCCTAGAGTATGCTTATCTTCACCAAAACAAAGCATCGCATAAGTAGTACCACGAAGATACCTTAAAATCTATTTTACACCATTTCAATGCTCTCTACCTAGATTTGACAAAAATCTACTGAATGTACCAATATAATATGCTATATATGGTCTTGTACACATCATTACATATATCATACTACCCACAATAGATGCATAAGGAACACGTTTCATATCAAACGCTTCATCTTTAGTTGAAGGACTTTGATTAAAACTCAACTTGAAATGAGTAGCGAGGAGACCGGTTACCGTCTTATAACTTTCTATTTAGAATCTTTGCAACACTCTTTCGATATAATTTTCTTATGACATCCAAAGTTTATTCTCTTTTCTGTCACGCATGATTCTAATGCCAATAATTTGTTTAGCTGCTTCCATGTATTTTATGGCAAATGACTCTCCCAATACCTTATTTAACTTGTTAATGTTAGAAATACTTTTCCCTGCAATAAGAATATCATCAACATATAACAACATGATAATGAAGTCATTGTTAGAAAATTTTCTAACTAAGACACAATGATCTGAAGTAGTCTTCGGATGTCCTTGATCACACATAACAGACTCAAACTTCTTGTACCACTGCCTTGGAGCTTGCTTTAACCCATTTAAATTCTTTCTCAATCTACGCACATGATCTTCTTTAACCTTAACTTGAAAACCATTAGGTTGTTTCATGTAGATCTCTTCCTCCAAATCACCATGAAGGAAAATCGTTTTCACATCCATTTGCTCAACCTCTAAATCAAGGGTAGCAGCCAAACTCAATATGGTTCTAATTGATGATGTCTTTACAATAGATGATAAAATGTCATTAAAATCAACACCCTTTCTTTGACAGAAACCTTTCACCACTAATTTAGTTTTACATCATCGAGACTTAGAGTTACTCTCATTTTTAACTCTATAAATCCATATGTTTTTCAAAGCCCTTTTGCCTTTAGGAAGCTTCACTAAATCATAAGTGTGATTATCATGCAATGATTTCGTCTCATCATGCAATGCACCCATTCACTTTTGATTTTCACCATTTTCCATGGCCTCTTGAAAACACTCGGTTTCACGCTCATCAGTCAGCGGTCACATACTCATCAGAATTATACCTTGTAGAAGGTTGTCTTTTCCTCTTAGACCTCCTAAGTTGAACTTGAGATGATTATAAAGCTTCACCAAGATTATCATCTTGTGACATATATCTCTCCCTTTCACCATCATTAGTTGGAATATTTACCTCATTTCCAAGTTGTTAATCATCAACATAATCATATGGCTCACTATTGTGATCATCACCACCAATATCATCCAGATTATGACTAGGTAACCGAACTGGATCAAAATTAGACAAACTGATATCTTTTTTGGGAGTAGCCTTATCTACCTTATCAATGTCTTTAATAGTTTGGTATTCCATAAATACAACATCACGGCTTTGAATAAGCTTCTTCCCTACAGGATCATATAACTTGTAACCAAACACATCTTGCCCATAGCCGATGAAGATACATTGTTTTGACTTCGCATCCAACTTGGATCTTTCATCCTTTGTAATATTCACAAAATCCTTACAACCAAAGACTCTCAAATGATTATACTTGACATTCTTTCCAAACCATTTTTGTTTGGAACTTCACTGTTCAAAGCAACATTAGGAGTTAAATTAAGACCATGCACTGTCGTGTAAAGTGCCTCGCCCCAATAGTGATTAGGCAACTTATCTTCAAAGAGCATACAACTTACTCTCTCAATTAGTGTTCCATTCATCCTCTCTGCTAAACCATTCAATTAAGTGTTTTTAGGATGAGTCTTTTCACGTGCAATACCATGTTGCTTGCAATAGGAATCAAATGGTCCACAATACTCTCCACCATTGTCTGAATGAACACATTTCAACTTCTCGCTTGTTTGCCTCTCAACCAAATGATATAATTCTTTGAACTTTTCCAACACTTGGTCTTTTATATTTAAAGGTAACAAAATAAAGTGCACCACTAAAGGATTTTACCTTTATGGACTACAAACATCAGAATTTACCAATTGAAGAAACCTTAGCTTCCGTGAGGGAGGGTGTATCTTGAAAGATACTCTAGTTTGTTTACCATCCATGCAATGAGAACACTTCTCCAAATCTATATTCTTTAATCCAAGAAGAACATCGTTTTTGGCCAAAACAGTAAGCCCCTTTTCACTAATATGACTAAGTCTTCGGTGCCACAAAGATCCTTCCATGTCGATAGCATTCACATTGTCCTTAGTAACCGAACTTTTGTCCAATACAGTTTAGAAATATTTTCCCATCTAGCCACAACCAAGATACCTTTGTTAAGTTTCCACTTTCCATAACCAAATTGATTATCATAACCACAATCATCTACCATATGCACATAGATCAAATTAAAACGAACATCTGGAGCATGTGTGACACCTCTAAGCAATAATTGCATTCCCAAGTTGGTTTACAAGCAAACATCACTAACACTAATTACCTTAGATACACCACCATTACCCATCTTCAACATTCCAAAATATCAAAAGTATAAGATGTGAAGAAATCATTCCTTATTGTAACATGCAATGTAGCACCACTGTCAACTATACATTCTGCTCTTGTCGGATACAAGATTAACAGACTCATGATCAAAGAGTATAACAAGATCATCGTTAATAGCAGTAGTAACACGATCATCATCATGATAGTCATGGTCTCTTTGTTTAGACTTACCATTTTTTTCCTTAGTTATCTTTTCTTCACTGATAGCAATACTTTTGTATGTGTCCTATTTTGTGATAATAATGATACTCCAGATTATTGTATCGCGGCTTGGACTTCCTTCTGCTATTCTCTCCACCACCATTCAGTTCCTTTTCATGACGTATCCCCTATTTTCAATGACAAGTACCCCAGGTTGAGATGAAGAACCTCGTGTCTTCATTCTCATATCCTCATTGAGAATAACACTATTAGCCGTTTCCAATGAAATAACACCTCTAGGAGCAGAACTTGTGATAGAAACCTGAAACGTCTCTCAAGACTCTGGTAAAGATAGTAATAGAAACAATCCCAAAAGTTCATCATCAAATTTGATACTCATTCCTGACATCTGATCAATGAGCCCTTGAAATCCACTCAAGTGGTCTGAAATAGAAGTCCCCTCCTTATACTTTAAATTTATAAATCTATTCAACAAGAACAATTTATTATTCCCTGATTTATAGGTATACAAGGACTCTATCTTATTCCACAAAGTTTTTACATGTGTCTCTTTAGTAACATGATTATAAACATTATCTTCTATATATTTTCAAATAAAACCACATACATGCTGATGTTCAAACTCACATTCTTCATCAGACATAGAATTCGACTTTGCCGAACTAAAAATTGTTAAATGCAATTTCTCCATAAATAATACGTCTTTCATCTCATCCTTCTATAAATGGTAATTAGAACCATTCAACGATATCATCTTCATCTTTGTATTTGACTACATCATTAAAACAAGTAAAATAACACTTAACCAAGAGCTCTGATTCCACTCTGATGGAAAATTAAGTCACAATAACAGACTAATATGCAACAGATATAACATTCTCCAGAGTTATAGGAACCTTGAGGATCAACAACAAATATAAGACAGAAAATAAAACAAAAGAAATAAATCCAGTATAATCAATTAACTTTGCAAGAGAGTCTTAAAGTGTTTCACAAACTAGTGCTAACTGTCACACCCCAATTTTGACCATGAATCACCTAATCGATACGTACATCATAGTTTTTTCATCTCCGCATAATGCCTAGAATATCATTCGAAATAAATTTCCGGATCTACAAACAAACCAGTTGAGTCAATTTTCAAATGTGTGTCAAATTAGCGGGAAAAAAATTTCAAATTCAAGCTTCCAGACATCAGTTATATTAATCTACAGTTTGTGTAGTTTAACCTGGTTTGCTCGTTTTATTTTTTCGACTACTTTGTTGGGCACATTTTGATCTGCCTAAGCCTTTTAAATCGGTCATTTTTGACTTCATATTTTTATCAAAACTTGTATGTTTCTCAGAAGTTCATTTCACGATGATCATTTTTGTGCATTCGGTTTAATTTTTGGAGCATTTTTGCGCATGATTTTTATTCATTTTAATCCCTTTAATTTTTGTTTTTTTATCAAAAGGTCCGAAATAATTAAATAGAGTCATACAAGGACTCTATTTTGTTCCACAAATTTTTTACATGTGTCTCATTAGCAATATGATTAAAAACATTATCTTTTACATATTGTCGAATAAAACCACATACTTGTTGATGTTCAAACTCTCATTCTTCATCAGACACAGAATCTGGCTTTGCGGAACTAAAAACTGTTAAATGCAATTTCTTCATAAATAGTAAGTCTTTCATCTTTCCCTTCCATAAATGGTAATTAGAACCATTCAACAATATCATATTCATCTTTGTATTTGACTACATCATTCAAACAAGTAAAGTAGCCCTTAACAAAGAGCTTTGATGCCACTCAGATGGAAAATTAATACACAATAATAGACCAATACGCAGCGGATATAAAATTCCTCAGACTTGTAGAAACCTTGAGGATCAATAACAGATATAATACGGAAAATTGAACAAAAGAACACTGATATTTTTAAAGTGGAAAACCCTTGAATATGAGAGTAAAAATCACGAGTCGTCAAATAAATCCACTATAATCAGTTAAGAGTGCAAGAGAGTCTTAAAGTGATTCACAAACTAGTGCTAACAATCCTAAATCGCAAAGAAAATTAGCTTACAAATAAGAACCAAAAAGGTAAAACATTTCTCAAATCTGCAACTTCAGTGTGCAGCATAAAACTCTCACCTCAAACATTTTTTTTTAAATTATGAATGGTCAAAAGTGAGATACATGTGTTACGAACATGTCCTTTAAATTTGATATTGATCTGACGGTTAACGAATCGGGGATCATCAATTTAGTGAAACTGGTTGCAGAAAAATAGGAATGAGTTTATCTCTTTTTCTCTCTCTTTTGAATCCTTATTTCCTCTCTATCTCTCTTAATCCTAAATTTATCCTCTCCACTTAAACATGTGAGACAAATAGGATAATCATATTTGGGCTTTTCTCCATATAAAAAGGGTGCACAAACCCAACAAATCTCCCCCTCACAACTATGTGAAGGAAATCGCCAAACCGACGATATCATAACAAGCTTCAAATTTCCTTCTTAGTAATGCTTTAGTCATCATATCAGAACCATTATCATATGTATGAACTTTATCTAACTCCAATAACTTAGCATAAAAAATATCATGTATTGAATAATATCTCACATCAATGTGTTTGGACCTATTATGAAAAGTCAGATTCTTACAAAGATAAATAATGTTTTACTATCAACAAATAACACATACTTTTCTAGAACAAAATTAAGCTCTTGCAAAAATTTCTTCAACTATAGTAACTCTTTGCATGCTTCGGTAATTGCAACGAACTCGGCCTCTGTAGTAGACAGTTCTACACACTTTTGCAATCTGGACTGCCAAGCCATAACACCCCTTACAAATTTAATCATGTAGCCCAAAGTGGGGTTTCTAGAATCAATGTCTCCAGCAATATTAGAGTCAGAGTACCCCACTTGGATAGGCTTATCTGCACCAAAACAAACCCTCGCAAAAGTAGTACCGCAAAGATACCTTAAAATCCATTTTATAGCATTCCAATGCTCTCTACCTGGATTTGGCAAAAATCTACTGACTGTACCAACAACATGTGTTATATATGGTCTTGTACACACCATTGCATACATCAAACTACCCACATCATATGCATAGGAAACACGTTTCATATCAAACACTTCATCTTTAGTTAAAGGACTTCGATTAGAACTCAACTTGAAATTAGTAGCGAGAAGATTGCTTACAACCTTAGAACTTTCAATTTTTAATCTTTGCAACACTCTCTTTATATAATGTTTTTGTGACATCCAAAGTTTATTCTTATTTCTGTCACGCATAATTCTAATGCCAAGAATCTATTTAGTTGCTCCCATGTCTTTCATGGAAAATGACTCTCCCAATTTCTTCTTTAACCTGTCAATGTTAGAAATACTTTTCCCTACAATAATCATATCACAACAAGATAATGAAGTCATCGCTATAAAAATTTCTAACAAATACACAGTGATATAAAGTAGTCTTCTGGTATCCTTGATCACACATAACAGACTCAAACTTCTTGTACCACTGCCTTGGAGCTTTCTTCAACCCATATAAACTCTTTCTCAATCTGCACACATGATCTTCTTTAACTTTAACTTGAAAACCATCAGGTTGTTTCATGTAGATCTCTTCCTCCAAATCACCATGAAGGAAATTCGTTTTCACATCCATTTGCTCAACCTCTAAATCAAGAGTAGCAGTCAAACTCAATACGGTTCTAATTGATGACATCTTTACAAGAGATGAGAAAATATCATTAAAAGCAACACTCTTTCTTTGACGGAAACCTTTCACCGCTAATCTAGCTTTATATCTTGGAGACTTAGAGTTCTCTCATGTTTAACTCTATAAATTCATATGTTTTCCAAAGCCTTTTTGCCTTTAGGCAACTTCACTAAATCATAAGTGTGATTATCATGCAATGATTTCACCTTATCATACATTGCATCCATCCACTTTTGATTTTCACTACTTTCCATGGCCTCTTGAAAACACTCAGGTTCACCCTCATCAGTCAAGTTCACATACTCATCAAAATTATACCTTGTAGAAGGTTGTATCTGCCTCTTTGACCTCATAAGTTAACCTTTAGATGATTCTGGAGCTTCACCAAGATTCTCATCATGTGACATATTTCTCTCCCTTTCACCATAATTAGTTAGAATATTTACCTGATTTCCAAGTTATTGATCATCAACATAATCATATGGCTCACCATTATGATCATCATCACCAATAGCATCCAAATTATAACTAAGCAACCGAACTGGATCAACATTAGACAAACTGATATCTTTCTTGGATGTAGCCTTATCTACTTTATTAATGTCTTCACTAGTTTGGTCTTCCATAAACACAACATTGTGGCTTCAAATTAGCTTCTTCCCTATAGGATCAGACAACATTGTTTTGACTTTCCATCTAACTTGGATCTTTCATCCTTTAGAACATTCACAAAAGCCTTACAATCAAAGATTCTCAAATGATCATACTTGAAGTTCTTTCCAAACCAAAATTTGTCTAGAACTTCACTATTCAAAGCAACAGTAGGAGTGAGATTAAAAAAATGCATTGTCATGTAAAGTGCCTCGCCCCAATAATTATTAGGCAACTTAGCTTCAAAGAGAAAGCACGTTACTCTCTCAATTAAAGTTTGATTCATGCTCTATGTTAAACCATTCAATTAAGGAGTTTTAGGAGGAGTATTTTCATTGCAATACCATGTTGTTTGTAATAGGAATCAAATGGTCCACAATACTCTCCACCATTGTCTGAACGAACACATTTTAGCTTCTCGCTTGGTTGCCTCTTAACCAAAGCAAGGTATTCTTTGAACTTTTCCAACACTTGGTCTTTTGTCTTTAAGGCATAAATGCATAGTTTAGTGGAGCAATCATCAATAAAGGTAACAAAATAAAGTGCACCACTAAAGTATTTTACCATCAATGGAACACAAACATCAGAATGTACCAATTGAAGCAACTTTGACTTCCTTGAGGGAGGATGTCTCTTGAAAGATACTCTACTTTGTTTACCATCCATGAAATGAGAACGCTTTTCCGAATCTACATTCTTTAATCCAAGAATAACATCCTTTTTGGCCAAAACAGTAAGCCTCTTTACACTAATATGACTAAGTCTTTGGTGCCACAAAGGTGATTCCATGTCGATAGCATTCACATTGTCCCTAGCAAACTAAAGCTTTTGTCTAATACAGTTTAGAAAGTTGTTCCCCTCTATCCACAACCAAGTTACCTCTGTTAAGTTTCCACTTTCCATAACCAAAGTGATTATCATAACCATAATCATCTATCATATGCACATAGATAAAATCAAAACGGACATTTAGGGCATGTTTGACACCTCTAAGCAACAATTGCATTCCCGTGTTGGTTTGTAAGCAAACATCACCAACACCAATAACCTTAGATAAACCATAATTACCCATCTTCAACACTCCAAAATCATCAAAAGTATAAGATGTGAAGAAATCATTCCTTATTGTAACATGCAATGTAGCACCACTGTCAACTATACATTCTGCTCTTGTTGGATACAAGATTAACAGACTCATGATCACAAAGTATAACAAGATCATCATTAGTAGCAGTAGTAACACGATCATCATCATGATAGTCATGGTCTCTTTGTTTAGACTTACCATTTTTTCCTTAGTTATCTTTTCTTCACTAATAGCAATAATTTGGATGTGTCCTATTTTGTGACAATAATGATACTCCAGATTATTGTATCGCGGCTTGGACTTCCTTCTGCTATTCTCTCTACCACCATCAGTTCCTTTTCATGACGTGTCCCCCTATTTTCAATGACAAGTACCTCAGGTTGAGATGAAGAACCTTGTGTCTTCCTTCTCGTCTCCTCATTAAGAATAACACTATTAGCCATTTCCAATGAAATAACACCTCTAGGAGCAGAACTTATGATAGAAATCTGAAACGTCTCCCAAGACTCTGGTAAAGATAGTAATAGAAACAATCACAAAAGTTCATCATCAAATTTGATACTCATTCCTGACATATGATCAAGGAGCCCTTGAAATTCACTCAAGTGGTCTGAAATAGAAGTCCCCTCCTTATACTTTAAATTTATAAATCTATTCAATAAGAACAGTTTATTATTCCCTAATTTATAGGCATACAAGGACTCTATCTTGTTCCATAAAGTTTTTACACGTGTCTCATTAGCAATATGATTATAAACATTATCTTCTACATATTGTCAAATAAAACCACATACATGTTGATGTTCAAACTCACATTCTTCATCAGACACTGAATTCGGCTTTGCCGAACTAAAAATTGTTAAATGCAATTTCTTCATAAATAGTAAGTATTTCATCTTGCCCTTCTACAAATGGTAATTAGAACCATTCAACGATATCATCTTCATCTTTGTATTTGACTACATCACTAAAACAAGTAAAATAGCACTTAACCAAGAGCTCTGATTCCACTCTAATGGAAAATTAAGTCACAATAACAGACTAATATGCAGCAGATATAAAATTCTCTAGACTTGTAGGAACCTTGAGGATCAACAACAAATATAAGACGGAAAGTCAAACAAAAGCACAAAAGAACACTGATATTTTTAACATGGAAAAACCATCAATATGAGAGTAAAAACTACGAGTTGTTCAGACCAAAGAAATAAATCCACTATAATCAATTAACTGTGCAAGAGAGTCTTAAAGTGTTTCACAAACTAGTGCTAACTGTCACACCCTAATTTTGACCATGAATCACCGAATCGATACGTACATCATAGTTTTTTCATCTCTGCATATCATAGCATACATTTTCATGCTGTATAATGCCTATAACGTCATTCGAAATAAATTTTCGGATCTACAAACAAACCAGTTGATTCCAGTTTTGCTTCAATGATGCTTCTTATTTGCATACATTGGTTGATTACTTAGATTACTATGTATTTAACTCAAAATGACATGAGAACTCTCAATTAGTTCATGCATCTGTATTAAGTTATTAACATCTTGTAGTTTGCCTAATTTTTTAGGAAATTACTTTTAAATAATTTTCATTTGAATATTTTATTTATCTTGACAAAAGTTGATTATTATAATTAACTGATTTTGATGAATCTTGTGTTTAGCTAATATTGTAATTATATTATTAGTTTGTTAGTTAAATACTGTAATTATTTTATTAGTTACTTGTTGAATATTGTGATGCATATAGATTTTGACCCGATTATGTCGAGGTGCTCCTGATTTTCTATAACATAGTGTAAATAGTACATAGTTCATCGAGTTTCTAGATTTCTCTTTGCGTTGTAAATTCGACTTTGCAATATCCTTGTTGCTCGACTTCTTACAAGAGTGATTTGTACATGAGTCTACTTTAAGTTAGCTTAGAGCAAAATTTATTTTGCTTTCAATTTCGGTTGGTTTTCGGTCATGTGGCTTACTATTGGGCCTTCTTACAATGAGTTTGGTTTATTTCAGTCTCGTGGCCTTCTTACAAAAATATTTTCTCCCTTTCATTTCTTTTTCAAACTGTTGTTTTAGCAAAGATTTGAGAGAGGATGATGAAAACCATATACTTGAAATTGTTGTGGTATGCTTTCGAGTAGAACTTTTCATATGATGTAAGACATTGTTTCAAATCCCCAAAAACCAAAGAGATAAGGAGTTAGTCCCTAGTCAACCGCTTTGAGCCTAGAACTTGGTGTTTCTTTCAGATTTTTAAAAATAAAACTTTAATCTTAACCAGGGGCTAGGTAGTTGTGTTCAGATAGTTTGAATGTGCATTTAATATTCAAAGAGAATCTGCCCATCTCTACACACCCTCCAAAGAGGTTCAACCACATGCTTCCATTCACACATAACTGAAATGTCGAAGAAGTTATGAAATATCCAAGAGAAAATATTGGTTGATCCTCATCCACCAATAACATGGCAGTCACAATCTTTCATATAAAATGAAAGAAAAAGTCCGCTAAGTCGAATACCACAAAGGACGACTTAGGAAAAAATTAGGGCATCCCGGTGGACTGAAAACTTCAAAGAAGCGGTCCAGGAAAAAATTAGGGATCAAAAACAAAAATAGAGGTCATCAAATCCTCAACAAAAACAAAATATGGTGACTGCCATTTCAAGAAAATCTCATCTTGAATCTTCATCTTTACCATCATACCTTCGAACCCTCTTGGAAGTTTAAATGCATGTGTCAATTTATTTAAATGTAGGACTGGAAGTCATCAAGAAGAAGGGGCAGGTTAAACTTAATTTTTTGCCTCATATTCTTTTATTCAAAAACCGTGAACCAGACCACGTTACAACCCTTAAAGGACCTAATTTAGGCAGAGTTTATTTTGAAATCATACTATAACAAGGTTGTGTTAACCTGGCTCCAAAAGATCTTTGCTAATCATTTGTGTCGATCACATCATCTTTCACTCGGTGAATGGCTAGAACATCATCGTGTCCTGATCATTGACCCGTTTATTCTATATCACCATCATTTCAATAATGATTGATTTCAAAATTTGCATTTTTCATTGCATTAAAATTACTATTTTTGAATGAATAGTTTTATTTACAGGTCAGCATTTAGTATCAAAGGATTCTCAATAATGCATAGCCAGTTGAGGAATTTGATCATGTGAAAGAAGTCCAGTTAGAGGCAAATCACTTTAAGAATCGTTCAATCCAAGTCGATCACCCCAAGAGTCATTTAGTCAAAGAACAAATCCTTGCAAGACTCATAGAGGGGCAAGCCACCTAAAAGAGCTCAGTTGAGTCCAACTCTTCAAATGTCAATCAATCAAAAGTTTACCACTCCAAGGTACGGTTAGTCAATAACCATTACAAAATTCAAACCATTGAGGAAATCCATCTCAAGGTCATACTATGGTTGGTTGCTTCCAAACTCCATGTGAGGAGAACATCTGCAAAGACCCAATAGACTGGGGCAAGAGAGCCACAAAGGGCAAGTCCTCTCTAGACTTTCAGGTTGCTCAAACAAAAACTCGGTAATGCATCAACAAATTGAGTTTAAGACGAGTGTCCAGAAATCATGTTATCACCCCGTCAAATAACCTTTTGCCTTTTGTCAAAGAAGCTTTGTTGCAAAGGGACCTTCCATACAATACCCACCGTAGTGGCATCTTTGGAAGCCTTCGAGTCTTTACATAGATCATTCTCATGCATTAGTCATGTCACTTCATTCTATTGTAAGCCATGCATATCATTACATTCATCTGGCATATTCCTATAGCATGAAGCCTTGAAAATCAAACATCTGCAATAAAAGTCCAACCTTGCTTGGTACCTCCAAAAGTCCAATTCTTATTGGCACACATGCATGCACTGGTTAGTCGTCACCTTTCATGCATCATTACATGAGGGTGGAAATGTCACAAGGAACAAGACAAGACTTGTTGCTCAAGGTTACACTTAAATAGAAGGAGTTGATTTTGATGAAACATTTGCTCCAATTGCTAGACTTGAGTCCATTAGATTGCTACTGAAAATTTCATGCATGATGAAATTCATATTGTACCAAATAGATGTTAAAAGTGTCTTTCTGAATGAGTATCTTAATGAATAAGTCTATGTAGAACAACCTAAAAGGTTCATTGATCCCAACTTTTCTGATCATGTGTACAAGTTAAAGAAAACTCTTTATGGATTGAAGCAAATTCCAAAAACTTGGTATAAAAGATTATCCGAGTTTCTGGTCAGCAATGTCTACAAAAGAGGTGGAATAGATAAAACACTTTTTATAAAAATTTTTTCAATTATTCTTTTTTCACACAACTCAACATGAAAATTTAATAAATATCTAATTTAAATATCCATTTTGTACCAATGACATTAAATCTTCAAGTTTGGGAACTAACTCTTAAACATTGTTTCTTTCGAATTGACTCGGTTTTTCTTGCATGACATTTATCCAATATTCATCTGCCAGAGCTTCTTTCACATTCTTATGTTCAATCTTGGAAATGAAACAAGAGTTCACAAACATATCTATGGATATGATGATAACTCTTTCATTCAGATTTTCTATGACATTATCAATAGGGCAACTAGGCCTCAAGTCAAGATCTAAAAAAAATAGGGCCTAAAAAATTTGGATGGTAGACTTTAGTAATATGATAAATCATTATTATATATATATATATATATATATAATATATATATATATATATATATATATATATATATATATATATATATATATATATATATATTATATATATATATATATATATATATATATTATTTATTATAAAAAGTTCCTAGGAGAATTAAATCCCTGAATTATAGAATATGACTTCAGTATCATCCAAGCATCCATGTTTAACTGCAATTGAATATATATATAATTAAAACAGTAATTTTTAAAGTTATTTTTTTTTTATCAAGAATCCATTTTTATTATAACATATGCATGTGAAGATGAGATTGAATGAACAAATCATTAACCTTAAAAATTATTTATATAGACACCATATGAACTAAATCATTTTATATAATATTATATTAAAATAAAGTATAAAAGTATTATATTTATTTTTAATTTAATTTTGAGAAGAAATAATGAATATAGCATTTTTTAAAAAGAAATATAATAAGAGATAGGAGTTAAAAAGCGTGCGAAAAAATTATAAACTATTAGAAAAAGCGTGGGAAAAAAGTAACAAGGTGGTAGCCATTATTATTATTATTATTATCATCAGAAAAGAAAGAATGAAGAAAGAGAGAGACAGTACTATACTCAATCGTTACTCTCATCTTTTTCTTCTCTGTTTCTCTCTCCTAGGGTTGTACTTTTAGAGAGAGAATGGATTGAAAATTCATCATTCTCTCACTATTTTCCTTCATACTATTCAGGTAACTCTTCGTTTGTTCCACTCTCGTTGGTTTTTTCGTTTCATTTTATCGTTATCAGCTTAGATCAGCTTTATTTTCTTCATCGCTTGATTGTTGCACATGAATTCTGCTATGTTCTGTAATTATTTCATTTTTATGGTTTTTACTTTTTAGTTTTCTGACTTAATTTGTTATGAATTCTGGAAGTTGATTTTGATTGTATCATAGGAAGTTTTAGTGAGAGATTACTTGAGGATTTTGGGGTAGGTTTTTTAATATGATTTTAAAATTAGGGAACTTAGGTTGAAAATTTGAGTTTGTACTTTGCTTGTACTCGGAGCTTACCATTTTAGGTAGGTGTATGTAGTCAACTATTTTCGGGTAAACTACCATTTTGGCCTTTTGAGAGCGTGAGGTGCTGTCACAACCCAACCTATGTAACACCGACACCTCTGAAAAAGTGTATGTGGCACTAACATCTCTAAAAAAATGTGTGTCAGGGTCATCGTTGGTGTTCGAAATTGACTCCAACTTGTGAT